>NW_026591643.1:10751928-10753354 GCF_907164565.1 Psammomys obesus | reverse complement strand
AAAAAAAAAAAAAAAAAAAAAAAAGAACCTGATAGGCTAGAGTCAGATAGTAGGAGAGGAGGACTTCCCCTATCAGTGGAATAGAGAAGAGGGATAGGGGAGAACGAGGGAAGAATGGTGGGACCAGGAGGAGAGGAGGGAGGGTGCTATAACTGGGATAGGAAGCGAATAAATTGTAAATACTAAACAAACAAACAAAATAAAATAACATAAAGACAAAAAAAAAAAAAAAAGAATTCCACTTACAAGCACAGGAATTCCACAAAAATCAAGTGAGCCAACACTTTGAAATTGGTGGGCCAGAGCTCATGAAGCCTTACTCATAACTGGGGAGGTTTTGGCAGGTGATGGTTTCTGAAGTAGGGAGAGTCCGGGTTTTGTTTTTTGTTTTGTTTTGTTTCATCCCTGTGGCCCATGGTAGCTTCTCATGCTCCATGGATGACCTTGCGCCTACATTCATATGGAAGGCACTAATTTGGACACTGAATTATATCAGAAGAAATGAAGGATGAGAATAAGTAGAAGAAACAGAATCAGCAGCAGAAAGAGGCAAAGAAGGAGCAGGAGAAAGAGACAGAAAGCTGGGAAAGAGATGAAGGAGGACACAGAAAGTAAGAAAAGCTAGAGTGGGAAAAAGAATAAATGTTATCTAAACATTCTGTCTTCATGCATAAATTGTCAAAATATAATAAATATAATTAATTGACATGGCAATAAAAATAAAGTAAAACATGTAATGAAGGTTGTTAGTCATGTAGATTGAAATAGGGAGTTCTTCCTATGTTGTAATTGTCTAGATTAAATGGAAACTAAAGGGTACCTATGAACATCAAGCCTATACCATCTCAAAGTCCTATATCACAGTCCACACGCTTTACATGCTTCATCTTATAGTCAGTCCTGACGCAAAACTCAAGTTCCATCAGGAAATATTCTTTTCTGAAAAATCTAGGAGGGAGTCAAATTTTGTTTGTAACTTCCAAGCATGATTTCTGTTATAAGTTTTGGAAAAGTTACTTTTGAAAACTTTATACAGACGCCCCAAGAAAACAATACATTGGAAATGTGGAGTAGAAGGGAACAATTAAATAGGGTATCTAACAGTACAATGGTGACTGCTTCTCTGTGCACAAATCATGCCATCAACTCTGCCTCCTAGTTCTAGAAAAGTTGTTTCACTGCCAGGATCTCTCTACCATCACCACACATAGTTAAAGGGATTAAATGGCATCATAGATGTCAAAGTGTTTTATTAAGTAAGATGAGGTGGGAGTAAAGCACTTGCAATATAATGACCACGGGATAAATGACTCAATGGGAAAGCCCCATTTAAACAGTCCTGTGTTCAAAGCTTTTTTACTCTTTGTCTGTACTTTGCATTTTCCATTATATATATATATATATATATATATATATATATATATAT
>NW_026591643.1:10709570-10751828 GCF_907164565.1 Psammomys obesus | reverse complement strand
ATATATATATATAGTGAAACATTAGGGCATGTTTTTAAACCATATTTTTGTCTGATGCCTAGAGCCATCTGGTTAAGCTGTAAATCTTTTGTTTCAGTTTTAAGATTTACATTTCTCGTGGAAAAAGATAGGTTGTAACATGCACACACAAAATCATGTATGCAGTCATGCAGAATGTGTTCTAGAAAAATGAACAGCTTAGGTGACCATGAATGGGAGGTTTGTGGCTTTATAATCACATATCCAGGTAGCAAATGTAACATGTGCTCACAGACACCACACGATTTCATAGTCACCAGTAACATTTCCTGAAAAACATACCAAGAAAGTAAACTTTCTAGCTCCCTTTGTTGCTCATGGATGACAAGACCAGAAACTCATAATCTTCTATACCTTGTTGCCTCTACCATTCCTGCAATGAGTTTTGAGGCCAAATAAATACTTAACCCTGGCTGAACTGTGTCTTTAATATGACAGTCATGAGGAAAAGTCAAATTACTTTTCATGACTTTCAAAATGGCTTGAGGAAGACAAGTTGGTTTATGTATTAAATTCACCTGGAATTTACATTTTGATTGGCTAAGACTCTGGGCAAATTCCACAGTAACCTATTGATCTGCCAGATACATTTGACAGCTCCAAACAATTGCTGAAATGGGTTTTAAAACTCAGCTGGTCGGTGAGAGCTGAGAGCTGGGCAAATTTTCTAAGTGGGCCATTTCATCCATCTTACAATACTCCTACCTACCCTATAAGTCTTGGGGTAGCTTTCAATAAAGCCAATGGAGACATATTTCAAGATACTCACTAAAATCCTTGGGGAGTCTTCTTCTATTGCTGCTTCTTCTTACTTTGGTACCTCTTTCATTTCTTTCATCCTTTGTAACACTTGCAAGCTCTTTCCCTGTAAACCCAGTCCATTCAGGATCTGCTTGCCTGAGTCAGATAAATACAATAACTGTGTCTCCAGGTTACCAACCCAACATCTTTCTAAAATCCATCCTCTTCTCTGTGACCCCAGCTACAGTCTCTGAGCCAGGAATCATCTTTATATCTCTTCTCTCTGAACTATAATTCATCATACAAGATATATTTTTATCATCTCAAACCAGCACGACTTCTCTCATCCTGTGTCTGTACATATCATTTCTCACTTATCATGCCTGTCTTGAATTGCTATACTTTAATTCTAAGAAAAATAAGCACTTACTATGTTTGGTTTATTGCTAAAAGGAACACATACAGATGAATTTATGACAAGCCTTCTAGGGTATAAAAGAACCATGACTGTGGAAGCTTGTTACCCAGATCAGAAGCATTAACATTCTCTGGGTCCTTAGTACAAACACAGTTTTTTAGTCTTCAAAATTACTGACTAAGAAATGTGTTCTAACCAAACATCCAACTAAACCTAAAGTTTAAATAGTATAGTTTTAAAGCATCTGAAATATGCACAAAAGTAAATACTGATTCTATTGAGGGAAAGAGCAGAAATGGAGTACAAATGAAGATCTAGAGGATCTACTGAATTGTAGGAGGCAAGGCATGAAACATAAGGCAAGAGGACTTCACTCTGGAGACGTGCCCATTTTGTGCTTTGAGGATTCTCTGGAGAATATGCCTAAACCAGGAGATAGGAGGAGCAGGGGAATTATGCCAGCTGGCCAAATATTTAGCACTCAAGCTATGCTTTTCCTGGAATGTCCTAACCATGGTAGACATTGCCAATAGATCAATCACAACATTTTTTCTTACTGAGAATTATAAAGGTCTCAGGTTCTTTCAGAACATATTTCAGGTAGGCAGTGACAATCAAGTGGAATTGGCTGAAGGAAACTTATTTTTGTTTTCAGAATGGAGTCAGAAAAGCTTAGACAGATCCCAGTGAATAAAGTTCAGTAAGGATTAGGTCTTGTAAAGCCTTGAATGCCAAATAATAGTCTGAATTTGCTCATACAGACAGTGGGGAAGGCAGTAAGGGTATGACCCGATAACATCATCAGGGCTGTTTTATGATTCAATATTTCATCTTTTACTCTTTTTAGACAGTAGTTTTCAAACATGGCTACCCATTAGAATCACCTAGAGAGCTTTAAGACTCATGATGCTCAGACTATACCCCAGACCAATTAAATTAAATTCCCACCAGGTATACTATGAGTCTCAGTATTTTCACAGCTCCTTGAGGATGACGTGGACATTCAAATTTGAGACTCAGTAGTTAAGATCATAAATGTTCTGAAATAAGAATGTGTCTTATCTGTCCATTACTGTGTCCTGTATAAATCCACCATGATGCTTCACATGCTTAAGAAGCTTAGCATAGGCTCATAGTGTATTAAGTTAGTGTCTAGCCAGGATGCTGGGACCCTCAGTTAACTTCTGTGTAAAACTGCTTTCTCACAAGTGGGGAGTTTTCAAAGAAGGCAGAAGTAAAACCTCTTGTCATCATGTTTGCATTGTCACCATCAAGCTGGATGTCCTACTGAGAACCATTCTCAGTGTTTATCTGAACTCCGCAGTTTATGTTTCTTTTTATTTGTATTGCAATGGTTGGGGATTACAGAAGATATTAACAAACTTCAGAGCAAAGAAATGCCCAGAATAACATATGGATATAATTATGTGAGTTGTTAGTTGGAAGGGGGAGGAAAAATTGCTATGCAATGAGAAGCTTATTGCTATTTTCTCTGAGTCTGTTTTTTTAAAAATACTACTCTTAGTATCATTAGCATTCTTATTTAGTCTATGTGTCCGTGTGTGTGTGTGTGTGTGTCTGCTTGTTTATGTTTCCAGGTTCATGGTAAACATGAAAGATGACTTTCAGTTCTCTCGCTGTAAACTTTTATGTCACAAGAGGCATTTTACCCTCTGTGGTTGTTTGAATGACAATGGTTCCCTATGGTTCACATGTTTTAATGCTTGATCTCCAGTTAATGAGACTGTTTAGGAAGGATTAAGTGGTGTGGCCTTATTACAGGAGGTATGCCACTGTGGGTGAACTTGGAGCTTTCAAAAGTACAACCCTAGACCCACCCAGTCTTTCTCTCTGACTGTGTCCTGAAGATCAGTATATAAAGCTATCAGGTTCTTTTCCATGACATTCCCATGCCGGCTTGCATGCTGCCATACTTCTTCCCATGATGGCAATAGACTAGCCCTCTGAATTTTCAGAAAAGTTAAAAGCTTTGTAAAAATGATGTCATGATATCTTTTTACAGCAACAGATATCTCATGAAATAAAAAAATCCTTCACAATTCTTTCTCTAAAAAGTCACCAATGATGTTTCAGCTTTCCAGCAGATTTCTGTGTTAACTTAGTTAAGATGGTAATGTAAATGTATGGTTGTTATTGACTTTCAGAAACATAAAATTGATGGAGATAATGTTAGATTAGCAATCATTAGAGAGTGCCTGTAACATAATTTCGTTTATGTGAAATGTCCATAAAAGGCAGTTTCATACAGAAAAGAAACAGAGTAGTGGGCCACTAAAGTTCAGAGAAAAACAAGAATTAACTGCAAGATGTAACAAGAAAATATTCATAAAATAATATGAAAACATAATAAAATTAGATTGTGTTGGTGATTTCATAACTTCATTGAGTTAGCCAAACTCACTAAAATGTATGATACAATATGTGGTTTTCATATTCTAAAAATTGCCTCTCAGTAAAGATTCAACTATAATAGTGGCATCTGTTTCCATCCTATTCATATATAGTAATATGAATAACTGTTAAAAACAATTTCTTTTATTTTAATTTGTGTGTATGTATCTATGTACAGACAAGTTGAGTCCTGTACACAGCATCCAGTGTTTTAACTGCTGATCCCTGTCTCTGGGCTACAAATGTTTTCATTTTTCATAATTTGGTTTCTAAATGTTCTATTAGGGGCTTGGAGACATGGCCAAAGCACTTAAGGGTGCATTCTGTTGTTCCAGAGGACTTGATTTCAGATTTCAGCACACATGGTTTAATCACAACTTCCTGTTACTCCACCTCTAGGGTGACTGGACACTTCTGTCATCTGTGGGCACCAGCACTCACACATGCATGCCTGCATACAGATGTACACACATACACATAATTGAAATAAAAAATAAATATACAGTTAACAAAACATGTACTTAAAAGCACAAATTTCTGCAATGTGTGCCTTTGTGCATTTTAATCTGTATCACAAATTTGTCTTCTTCACATCTTATAAATATGAATACTACTTTTGTCTCCAGATAGAATTGTTAAGCTCCCTTTTCAAAAGACTGGAAATTTATACCCCAGTAGCAGAGGAGAATGCTGATCTCACAAATCTCTATTTAGAGTAGAATTTCATCCCTCCCGTTTTGCTAATTTGAGAGGTGAGGATAATAGCTCTTTGCTTTAATTTGCATTTGTTTAATTGCTAGTGAGGTTGCTACTCTAAAACATATGTTTATTTAGCATTTATATTTTCTCTTCTCTGAATTGCTTCCTCATGACATTTTACAGCTAGCTATAAATTAGAATCTGAATATTTCACACAGATTTCCTTTATGTTTCAAGCATCACTGTTAAACTGTTATATGCATTTATATGAAAAGTTTGTAGTCGTAGTGATTCAATGTTTTCTTTGATGTTTAAGTAAGTGTATTTTTAGTTACATATAATAATATCTATATTTTCTTTGTGTGTGGTTTCATTTTCTAAAATCAAAAGCAACCTCTTTTCTTTACACCTTGACTTCTTCAGTTGTCACTATTACTTACCTTTCCCTTTTGAAATTTACATTTAATTCTTCAGTAAGACTGAAGTTCTCATCCACCAAACCTTTTAAATATTTGAAAAAGTACCCCCATATTATGTGTCAAAAATAACATTTTATCCTCATATTTAAAATTTGACTGAAGTGGTTATTGAATTGCCACATGGGAATAAACTGAACTTTTTAAATGTATATTTGACCATTAACATGTCTTACACAAAAAACAGACATTCACTGATTTTACTGTAAAATATGCGAGCAACACTTTTGAACATTTTTTTTTTTAAAGAATGACAGTGATTTTATTATCACTATTTTGGATAAATTTTATAGTTATCTTATTCCAATTCTAACAATTCTGTCTTGTTGTGATTATAAAATATGATAAGCCTGTTACATAATTTAAGGAAGGTTGATCTCTGTATGTTATTGCACCTTCTGAATGGTAAGTCTTTTGGTCTTCCTGTTTAGTCAAGCGTTCTTTATACTTTACTATAAATTTTGCCACTTTCTTCAGCAGCAGCTTTCATATATTTTTTAAAGCTATTTAAAACTGTGCTTTATTTTTTCTATTGCTGTTTTGAATAAGATATTTTACAATGTCATTTCACAACTAAGTACTGTAGGTATTTATCCCATAACTGATCTCTTTGTGCAGTTTTGTTATTCCTTTAATAGTTGTCCAGGTGATTCTTCTGCAGGTTCTGGACATCAAAATATATCTTTTGCAAATAACTATCATTTTGTGTCCTTATCTTGGACTATTGTTCTTTGAGCATAGCTTCCTTCACCTTAAATAACAGAACCGTATGAATGCAGCAAGGAAAGAATGAGTATGTCTTCCTGAAGTGGTGGAAGGTCTGTCAGGTGAAATCGTGCAGCTGAGCAATGCAATGGAAACAGAACCTCTGCAGAGCCTTTTCTCATAAGAACTAAAGCAAGTCTCTATCTTCATATAATTTAGAAAACCTCCTCTGCTGGTGAACAGCTGGGTGATGTACATCTGTCCTCTTAGACACACTGCCTTATCTCTTACTTTATAGCCAGCTTTTCAGGAGCATCTTTATAGTTGCTGGTCAATCAAATGCCTGACTGACCCTGACCAAGAGGTCTGTATCCGGTATACACAAAAATGCATAGATTGATGTTAAACCATGCTAGAAATGTCTTTTGATACCAATATCTCTGCAGACCTGTAGATCCTCCTTTTTAAAAGTTATTCTTGCTTTGAACCATGAAGCTATTAGTTGTCAGTTGTCTAATTTACTCCCAGAGAAGTTTATGAAGAACAAGAGTGATTTGTCCTTTAAAAGTTGCAAAGAAATTTTGTGGAAAACAGTAACTTTTGGGGCATAAAGGTTGCAAAGAAGTAACTCTTTGATGACTCTTTCAAACTTTCTACCGCAGTCATTTCTACCGCAGGAGCCTGGGTCCTGGCTCTGGCTCCGGGCTGGCTCTTGGGGCACCCGCGGACCCCGAGTCTTTTCCAGGGGATGTCTGGGTAACCTGAGGTCGGTCCCAATTGTTTCCTGCTCCGTGGGGTTATCTCTCGACTGGGAAATCCAGTCTATGGTGTTGTGGGCCCACAGTTCAGTCTGGGACCGTGACCAGATCACGCTGGCGTGTAGCTATGGGCTGGCGACCAAGCACCTGGCGGAACGGGGATCTCTTCCGCGGTTTAGCCGGGTGAGTTAAAGCTGATCGAATCCCCCACCGTGGGGTATCCTCTCACCTGTGAAACACAATCACTTGTGTTTTTTGGCCGCGAGTTCTGATTGCTGGTCACTGTGCCAATCCTGCTGTGCTGCTCCTCAGAATGAGAGTCCTCCCGGCGCCGCCATCTTGCCCCACCTCCATTTTCTCCTTCTTAGTGATAGAGTGTGCAACACACATATTTTCTTTCTCCTAAGATTTAGAGAACTTAAAAAAAAAAGATTTAGAGAACTTAAAATGTGATGTAGACCTAAAGCAATAGAAATACACTATGATTGTAGTCGTGAGAATAGAAGGCACGAAGTAGCTTAACAGCTGACTCTTTATAGTTGCTGGTCAATCAAATGCCTGACTGACCCTGACCATTAAGAATTTCAAATTATAGGGTAAAGTAGTGTGATCTCTTTGTGTCCACATTTAAGCTTGGGACTGGCCCTGAGCAGGTCACACTGGTTTGTACATGGATAGAGAGTGTTTCAAATTAGAGATGATATACAAACTAGAATGATTAAATATGGGACCAGATGAGAATATTTACGTATCATCTTTTTGTTTGGTTTGGCTTTTTAGTTAGTAATTCAGATAAGCTTTTCCACTATGTGTCTACATCTCAAATATATTCATTGGTTAAGACAGAGATATGTATGTAGTGGAGAAAATTCTCCAATGTTTGGTCTTATTTTATCATTTTGTCTTACTCTTATATATAAGATATAAATTTCTGCTGGAAAAAATAAACAACAAACAGTATTTTTTATAATCTTGTGTTAATCTTTATAGAACCTCAGAAGTATTGATAAATAGGTAAATGAAGTAAATAAAAGAATTAGGCTTTATTTATCTATTTACAGTTGAACATAATCATTGTCAGTTCAAACACACAAGGCATTACATCTTGAGAGCTTATGAGGTGCATGCATACAATTCCAACATTTAAGTGAAAAATCTTTTCATAATTTTACTATATATGCTTAGAATTTCAGTACGAGCTTGTGTTCTTCTTCTAATCATTCTTGTATTTCAGAGTACATTCTGAACTCCTCATAAGGTTGTGTTAGTGTGTATATTTCTTAGTGTCCTTGGTCAATATTATTAGGAGTACTTATTGCTATATTGACTTATACTGTCCTGTGATTTGAATTGTTTGACAAGAAGGCGTTACACACTTAAGCATTTTCTATGTGCTTTGTGTTTTAGCACTTGCGCGATGTGTGTTGATTGATTTCATTCATTCAGTAGTAAAGAAAAAGTAGTAACTTAAGCTTCACACCTAGTGTAGCTGGACTCCTTGTCTGGTTCCTAACAAAGATGAAGGGTAATACCAGCTAGAAGCACCTAAGTTCAACAAAGGCAGAAATATACTAACTGGAGTCACAAGATCAGGTCACTCTAAGCTCCAGCATTTAACATGTATTTCAAATATGAAACACAAGCACTGATTGCAAATGTTAAGGTATTTTCAGTTTGCCCCAGGCTAAGATTTTTAATTTAATAATAATAAAAAAAAAACTGTCAAGGTCTGCAGGAAGAGCTCTTAGGTATTCTGGCCAATGGTTTATTTAAAAATCCAGTAATGCAATTTCCTCAGCAGCAGGAGGCAAGGGACTTTCTCTCGGCTGAATGGTTCATAAATGGGAGACAGCTAGATTCTAAGCACATGAACTAGTTCATAAAAGGACTTTGACTTCTGGGTCTAGGATAGGATGTAGACCCTGATTTCTTTCCTATATAGTGCCAAGAGGAATCTCTTTTACTCTCTTAGTACCTATAAGAACTTGTCTAGTCACGTAATTTAAACACAAAGCATAAATTTTAGACATGAATTTGAAATATGTAATGGACCTGTCATTTCAAACCCAGCAAGTTATAGCTAAGGGTAGGAAAATACTTTATGTAATATATGACCCAACTTTGTTAGTTATGCCAGGTCCAGAGATGTGCACCTGAAACCCTGGTCAATCACACTACTTTTCCCTATAATTTGAAATTCTTAATGTTAAAGGAGACTGGGTTAGCTGTTGCCACTGGATATGTAAAATCCAATTTTATCAGGACCCAAAACAAGCATTTTTGAGTAGCTATACCAGACTATGATTAACAAGAACCAAATGAATCTTAGGCAGGGAGTGGAATGAGTAGACAAAATTGAGATAGGAGGCTATGTAATCCAGAAAGGAGGGAGAGGGGAGAGAAAATAGAAAAGGTAATAGTGGGAAGACTGATTAATGAAACTCAAATATTACATTTCATGGGAGTATCTCCCTCTGTTAACCTGTATTTCTTGTAGAGATTTATATTCTTGGACATTAAATATAATGAATTCCACAATTTTTTTGCCTGAGGATGCATTAGTTATCTCTCATCTTACCACATACTTTAATTAATGGTTAATGAACATGTTTTATAAACCCAGCTCACAATTCAAGAAAATGCAATGAATAAAACACCCTTATCTTCTGTTTTGTTGGCATTCAATTTCTTGAGTTCCTTATATACTTTGGATATTAGCCCTTTGTCAGATGTCAAGTTAGTGAAGATGTTTTCCCAGTTTGTGGGCTGCCATTTTGTTCTGTTAACAGAGTCTTTTGCCTTACAGAAGGTTTTTAGTTTCATGTGGTCACATTTATTAATTTTTAATCTTAGAGCTTGAGCTGTTGGTGTTCTGTTCTGGAAGTCATCTGTGCCTATGAGGTCAAGGCTCTTCCCCACTTTTTCTTCTAGTATATTTAGTGTTTATGGTATTATGTTGACGTCTTTGATCCACTTGAACTTGAATTTTGTGCAGGGTGACAAATATGGATTTATTTGCATTTTCTACATGTGGACATATAGTTAGACCAGCATCATTTATTGAAGATGCTTTCATTTCTCCATTGTATGGTTTTGGATCCTTTTTAAAAAATCAAGTGTCCTTAGGTGTATGGGTTCATTTCTGGGTGTTCAATTTCATTCCATTGATCTACATGTTTATTTCTATGCCAGTACCATGTCATTTTTATTACTATCATTCTGTAGTATAGCTCGAAGTCAAGGATGGAGATACCTCCAGAGATTCTATTGTTATATAGGATTTTTCTAGCTAATCTGTTTGTTTGTTTGTTTGTTTCCTATATAGTACAGGATAAACATACTACAATTCTCAGGCCCAAAGAAGCCAAGAAACAAGAAGGACACAAGGCAGGAAAGAGAATGGTCAGCAGAAGTGGTTAAAGAGAGGGAACAGGATAGGCGAGGGTTTACTGAAGAAAATGAGGGCGGGGATCAGGTATAGAATGAATGGAGATAAGAAGACAGAGGGCTTGCACAGAGAAGAACAACCATGTGCAGGGCCACCTCTTAGGCAGACAGAAAACCTGCCTAAGGTTTTGGCAGTTGGCTCCCTGGAGGATATGGGGGTGATTTTAGCTGAACACCCTAGTGGAAGGTGCCATGGAGACTAGAGAGGCCACCCTCTAACCAAAGAGAACTTCTGGTGGAGAGAGGGAAACATCAACCCACCTACCAAAACTTCCATTCAGAGCTTACCCAGTCTTCAGGATACATAGCGATTAAGATAGAGCAGAGATCAAGGGAATGTACCTTGAATGCCTGGTCCAACCCAGGATTCAATCCACGGGAGAAAGCCAACACCTGACACTAATGTTGACTGACCACTGTGCTTGCAGACAGGAACCTTGCATGGCTGTCCTCTGAGAGGCTTTGCCCAGCAATGGACTGAAACAGAAACCAAGATTCACAACAAAACATTGGGCTCAGCTTTGGAAGTCTTGTACAAGAGGAAGGGGGGAGGATAGAATAACCTGGAGGGAACAGGAGTTCCACAAAAGTCCAAACTAACCTGGGCCTAGAGGAGCTTGAGGAGACTGAAACAACAGACAAGGGCCAGGCACGGACTAGACCTAAACCCTCTACACACATATACCTAATAGGCATCTCAGCTTCCATGTGGGCTCCAGAAAGTGGGTGAGAGCAGTCTCTGACACTGTCTCTGTGGCATGCCTTTTGATCACTTCACCCTGAAATAGCTGCCTTGCTAGGACACTGTGAAAGAGGAAGTACACAGTCCTGATGAGACTGGGTGTGCTGAGATGGCTTTGTAGCATGGGTTGTCTCCCCTTTTCTGAGGGGCAGGAGAGGGAGGAGGAAAGTTGAAGGAGGGACGTAGGGGAGGAACCAGGTGGAGAGGAAGGAGGGGACTACAGTGGAAATGCACAGTGAATAAATTAAAAAAAAAAAAGAAAGTTATGGAAGATAAGCAGAGTGGAAAAAAGGGAAGATTTGCATTTGTAACTTTTGATGATCATGACTCTTTTGGAAATACCACACTATTGGTGGGCATAAATGTGAAGTGAAATGGACCCTTTCTAAACAAGAGATGCAGTCTGCTGGATCACAGAGAGGTTGTGGAAGTGCATCTGGCAACTTTACAGTGTGTGGTGAAAGCTTTGGAGGGAGTGGAATTAACTTTGGCTGTCGTGAGAACTTTGGTAGAAGAGGAGGCTGTGGCAGTGCAGTTGGTGTCAGCAGAGGTAGTTACAGAGGTGGTGATGGTGGATATAATGGATTTGGAGGTGATGGTGACAACTATGGTCGTGGTCCTGGTTACAGTAGCAGAAGAGGCTATGGTGGTGGTGGACCAGGATAGGTGGTGGATATGGTGGAGAAGGTGGAGGATATGATGGTTACAATGAAGGAGGAAATTTCTGTGGAGGTAAGTATGGTGGTGGTGGGAACTACAATGACTTTGGAAATCATAGTGGACAACAGCAATCAAATTATGAACCTATGAAGCAGGGCAGTTTTGGTGGAAGAATCTGAGGTTAATATGGTGGTCCATAGGTTGGTGGTTATGTATCTGGTGTTAGAAGTGGTGGATATAGGAGCAGAAGGATTAAAAAAATAAAAGTTCTTAGCAGGATTATGAGCAAGGAGTTGTCAGGAAAGCTGCTGGTTACCTTGAGAGAGCTGTCCCAAATATGACAAAGGAACTGTGAAAATCTGCATTGGGAGGATGACGATCCATAGTCAGAAAAGTTACTGCAGGTTAAACAGGAAACCCTTCTTATTCGGGACTCTCACAGCCACACGTAGTGTCAATTAGACGTATGTTCCTGAGGTCTTTCATCTGTTGTAGGTTTTATTGTCCTTTTCTGTTCATTACATCAGGTATGTTGCCCTGTAAATTTTGGTAGTGCTACCAGGAATAAAAAGGTTAAAGAATTTTTTAAATTTAAAAAAATAAATAAATAAATGTATAGAATCCACATCTTATGATTTCAGAACTTCACACACAAATACAGCAAACAGGAAAGTGGGATGATGAAAAAAAAGATAAAAAAGAGAAAGGAAGAAAGGAAAAAAGGAAGAGAAAAAAGAAGAGTTAAATAAATAAGTAAAAATGAGGATAGGAAGAAACACTTTTTGAGAGAAGTAACAAAATAGCAAAGTAGGAGCAAAAATGTTTTATTGAACACATGATACTGAAACAAAACTAAAGCTGACCATAATGGCCATGTAAGACCCAAAATAATCATAAACCATGTTGAAATTCTATTGTTAGGAGACATTGGGTTAGGCAATATTTCTTAGACTAAAACAAGTGAAAAATGAACTAATAGATAAATTACACTTCAACACACTAAATATTTTATCCTTCAAAGGACAGTCTGATATATGTGAAAAGATATCTCATAGAATGAGAAAGTGTTCGAAAGCCAAGTATTTGTTAAAGACTTTGTTTTTAAAATAAATAAAGAAGTCTTACGACTCAACAATAAGTATATCAACTAATAAAAAATGGGTAGAGAGTTTCAATTGATACTTCTCCAAAGAAGATAAGCTGATGTTTAAAAAGCTTAAGAAAAGTACATCAACTTCTTTAGTTGCTGAACATACACAAGTGAAAACTAAAATGAGATCTGATTCTGCAGTTCTGAACGGTGGCTATCACACAAATAACAGATAATAAATTGGTAGAAGATATGAGGAGAAACTGAAATTTTCACATGCTGCTATTCCAACATAAAATGCTGTAATCACTCTTGAAAAGTCTGATAATTGCTCAGAAAGTCAGAGGTAAATGAGGAGTGACCGCTAAGAGCCCTGGGGCCTCTAGGAAGTGATGAATATCTTTTAAAATTTACTATGGTCATGTTTATACAACTTTGTGTTATTCATTAACCAGATGAGTAGAGGAATATGTAATAACCTCTCAGTAATGCTACTAAAACTAAAATATGGAGGTAACTATTTCTCCCATCACTCCCCCAAGAAAATGTATGTAACCAGTTATTTGCTTCAATTTGAAATTTTGCTGTAAATTTTTCAACAGTTCTCATTTAGAAGAAGAGATGTATTTCTGTGGAAATGAGCAACAATGCAGATAATACCCAAAAGATGTAAGCCTTCAGATCATAAACCTTGAGGGTGTGGCATCAGACAGTGAAGACTACAAGGTAGAATTGTTGTGGTTTGCCACATTTACACATATTTTATCAAAACTGGATGAAACATTTGATGCAATAAGAATGGTGATGGAGATGATGAGGATGGTGAGTATTTTATAAGTACTTACTAAATAACAATTCTATGCAAGGACAGAACAGCAATTCAAGTTTTAGAGCTTCCTTAGTTCTGCCAATTATCTTTGGTTATGTCTTTTTTTCTCACTATTTTTAATGCAGGAGTAGAAACCCAAATAAGTAACCAACCCAAAAAATCACACTGTCCACTGGGCAGGTTTGGCATTTCAAAATCAGGTATATTCAGGTCCGAGATTCATACTGTGAACTTCTAATTACATTGATTTTCTTTTGGTTAGGCAATATTTTTTTGTATATCTGATTTATTGTTTTTGCCTAGTTCAGTACTTAACATATTTTCATCATAAAAAACATAAAAATTTTTAATTTGGGAAAAACTAGACATTTCTAAGGGAGAGATATTGTTGTTAATAAAATTATAATATATTTATTATAACAAGAGACACCGGAGATAGCAAACCAAGTGCAGGTGGTAAAGCAACTGAATTATATTGTGTTTACATAAATGCTATGTGTGTGCTGTAAGCATTCATGTCACTTGTTGAAAACATACTCGCATGCACCTCAAAGTACATTTACCTCTACAATATATGTAAATTATACAAGTGAAAACATTTTCAGAGAGAGCGGTCTGGTCTACTTATATTCATAGCGACACGCTAATTGCCTCTGTATAGATTTAGAAAAGTATTTTACTTTCAGAATTGTCTTTTTAATTGTTTTAATATGATTGTCTCTGACCTTTGAACTAATCAATGTCTGGATATTTTCCATTTTCATTGGGAATATGACTAGTGCCCACTATGAGAACCTCCTAGCTAGGAGTCTTCTCTTCAGTGTTTTAACCTACTTCTGCCCTAACTGACTTTCCATTAACCCACAATTACAGAGCCTGATCTCATCAGATAAGAGAGATTTTATTGTAATGGGGGCAGGGAGAGCACTCAATGTCAAACAATTAATAAACACATCATGGTTCCACAGCTGAACTGCTCTTCACCCACAGGGCTATAGAAAGAACCTTCACCACATTCACAGTCTGCTCCCTCCTGCATGTCCTCCCTTGTTCTCTTAGTCTGTTTGAGTCCTTTCTCTCCATGTCAGTTTTCTCAAGCTTATAATTCTCAGTCTCAGCCATAGAGAAAAAAAAAACAAACCAAAACAAAAATTTAACTGTTCAGGTTAGTTAAGTCTATTAACAAAAATGGAGCTTTCAAGTATGTTGCATCAAAACCCAGAAAGCATCATCTAAACAGAGAATACATTGACAATATATGGATATATTTATAGAATTGTTTAGGATGACTTAGAAAACAAGGATACGTCAGGAGTCTGATAACTGATCCATCAATTGTTATTAATGATGACAAATTACATTCCTTAGACCTGGCCACACAAGACTCTGCCCTTCTCCAGAGAGCTCAGTCTGCATTTTCAAAGGCTTTAGACAGGGATTTGCTGCTTCCTGAATGCTCATGGTTGCTAGAGAACAAATGCACATTAGATGCCGAGTTCAATCCTCTTTTTTGTTGTTGTTGTTGTTTTTATTTTTTTATGATTATCATTTATTGCAATTTACTCAGTTTGTGGCCCCTTCTTCATTTCCTCCCAATCCCATCCTTCTCTCCCTATGCCCCTCCCCTAGTCCATTGATAGAGTAGGTCCTCCTCCCCTTATGTTTGACCCTAGCATATCAGTTCTCATCAGGACTTGTTGCGTTGTCTTCCTTTGTGGCCTGGCATGGCTGCCCCCCCTCACGAAAACAGCAATGTAGGGAAAACTTCTTAATGCAAAGGGATGAAGTAAGTTAATAGTGGAATCAGAATGCAACCCTGATCTTTTGATAATGGGTTTTGGTTTACACATAGTGTCAGTGAGTTGAAATAACTATACATCATTCAAAAGATTAAGAGGAGGGATGGCATATTGGGATGAACTTAAAAGAATAAGCCTTGCTACTGTTCTGAAAACTCACACACATTTTTAGGCTGGATTTGACCTGTAGACTTCAGCATGCCTACCCCATTACATGTCAAATACTAATATATAAAACTCCATACACTTAGGAGTGTTTTTTTTTTATTTCATTCATATTAAGTTCATAGTATCATTGTTTTAATGTCAACCATTTAGTATCATCTCCATATAAAATATTTTGCATCAGTCAGGGCCAGTTTGAATCAGTCTTTCTAATGCTTTGAACTTGCTACACTAAAAATTAAAATATGATTTTCATCCCAAATCACTAGCATTTTGATTTGTTTTAATGAAAAGAATTCCCTGTTACTTGCACTTATTATTCAAACTTTTGCCTTTAGAGTTAAGTAAGAAACTCATTCCTCCTCTAACTGACAACTTTTAAAATACATGAAGATGGTTTGTACTCTCTCACATTCTCTAATCTCCCTGAACAATTTTTTCATATGATATATGATATTTAAATGGGTAGTGTGTTCAGCAAAGTTAAGAGAAAGTCCCTTCAAACCAGTAACTTTTCTGATAGTCCATCATCATGTCACAAATTAATCCAGGGTACTAAAGTATTCAAAGAAATGTCAAAGGAAGTGAAAGAGAGGTTCTGAAAGGAAACATGAGGAGGGTATTTGAAGTTAGTAATAATGGCACTTAACATATATCAAAATCTTATAGCATGTCAAGGACTCTGTTAAAATCCTTACATGTATTATTAAATTCAACTCACAGTTACTCTAATAGAGAGGAATTTTGTTCCCACTTTATGGATAAATAAATTGAACCCCAGCACTATTTGTTGAAATTGCTTTCTTTTTTCTATTGTATGGTTTCCATTTTATATTTTTGACAAAATCCATACTTTTTGTCAAAATCAAATAATCATAGGTGTGTGGGTTCATTTCTGTGTCTTCAATTTGATTTTATTGATCAAACTGTCTGTTTTTTTATGCCAATACTGTGTGTTTCTCTTTTTGACTATTGTTTTGTAGTACAACTTGGAATCAGGGGTTGTGATAACTCCAAAAGTTATCTTGTTGTACAAGATTGTTTTGGCTATCTTAGGTTCTTTATTTTATTAATTTTTTATTAATTGCAGTTTATTTACTTTGTATCACAGCTATAGCCCCCCCCCCCATTTTTTCTATGATGTTAAGAATTGCTCTTTTAAGGACTGTAAAGAATTGTGTTGGAATTTTAGTGGGAATTGGATTGTACCTGTAAGTTGCAAAATGGCCATTTTTACTTTGTTAATCCTACTGATCCATAAACATGGGAGGTTTTTCCATCCTCTGACATCTACTTCTGTTTTTGTTTTTGTTTTTTCTGATACTTGAAGTTTTTTCGTACATCTCTTTTGCTTGCTTGGTTAGAGTTACACCAAGATACTTCATATTATTTGTGGCTATTGTGAAGGGTACTGTTTCCTTAATCTCTTTCTCAGCCAGATTATCATTTATGTAAAGGAGGGCTACTGATTATTTTGAGTTAATACTGTATTCAACCACTTTGCTGAAGGTGTTTATCATCTATAAGAATCATCTGGTTAAAAAAAAAAAAGAATCATCTGGTGGTGTAGCCCATGGCAGTTCAGTGTCCAAGTGGGTTCCATAGTAATGGGACAGGGACTGACTCTGACATAACTGATTGGCCTCTCTTTGATCACCTCCCCCTGAGGGGAAAGCAGCATTACCAGGCCACAGAAGAAGACAAGGCAGCCACTCCTGATGAGACCTAATTTACTAGGATGAGAAGGAAGGAAAAGAAGACCTCCCCTATCAGTAGACTTGGGGAGGGGCATGCATGCAGAAGGTGGAGGAAGGGAGGGATTGGGATGGGAGGAGAGAGGGAACCACAGGGGGGATACAAAGTGAAAAAAGTGTAATTAATAAATAATTTTAAAAAAAGAATTATCTGGTGGAATTTTAGAGGACACTTATATATACTATCTTATCTTCTTCGAATAGCAATGCTTTGACTTCTTTCTTTCCAATTTGTAGCCCCTTGATCTCCTTTAGTTATCTCAATGCTTTTGCTAGGACTTAGATACTATATTGAATAGATATGGAGAGAATGCACAGCCTTGTCTTCTCCATAATTTTAGTGGAATTGCTCTAAGTTTCTCTGCATTTAATTTGATGTTGGCTATGGGCTAATTACCTTTATTATGTTTAGATATACTCTTTGTATCTCTGATCTCTCCAAGACTTTTATCATGAAGGGGTGTTTAGTGTTGTCAAAGGCTTTTTCAGAATCTAATGAGATAATCATCTTTTTTTTTTTTTTCTTTCAGTTTGGTTTATGTGGTGGTTTACAATGATGAATTTTCAAATGTTGAAACATCTTTGCATCCATGGGATGAAGCTTACCAGCAGCAGATTGAAACAGACACAGATATCCATAGCCCAACATTAGACAGGGATCTGGGAGTCTCATGGAAGTATTGGGGGAAGGATAGAAGGACCCGAAGGGGACAAGAACTCCACAGGAAGATGAAATGAGTCAACTAACCTAGGCCCATAGGCCTTCAAAGTGACTGAACCACCAACCTAAGTGTGTACATGCACTGTACCTAGGCCCCTACACTTATTTTTCACATTCGTCCCCTAGCAACTGGATTGTGGGCTGTCTCTGACATGAACTCTATTGCCTGCTGTTGAATCACACAGGGAGAAGAGGGAGAGGGCTGAGATCCAGATGTGAAGTGAATGAATGAATGAATAAATAAATAAATAAATAAATAAATAAATAAATAAATAAATAAGGAAAAATAAATAAATTGAACCTCAACCTGGTCAATCAAACTGTCTTTGGTCACATAGCTCCAGAGTGGTACAGATTTTTAAAACTAATATAACTGTTTCAAGAAGATGATCTTACCATCATGCTATAAATATTGTAAATAACAGCAGATTTGGAGTGAAAATACTTGGGAAAAAGATTTCCCATTGCTTTTTACATTCTGTACTCACCTTCTCCCAGTGTCTTCTTTTTTCATGTGTTCTTCATAAATTTCTAATTTCTTTGTCTTATTTTTTATAAAACGTCAGCGTGCAGAAGAGAACGAGATAGTATTCTTTTGAAGATATTAATGCTTCCTAATTGCCAAGGGGTAAAAAGGCACAGAAAGAATTCTTAGGTTGAAAGGACATCCCATCTATAAGCTTTACCCAAATGCATTGACTAGACTGCATTATAATTCTCTTCCAAGCAAAATCCGTGGTAGGAACTTTCCTTGTTCCACCCATTTGCCTGCAAAGTTCATGATTTCTTTGTTTTTAATTACTGAGTAGTATTCCATTGTGTAAATGTACCACAATTTCTGTATCCATTCCTCAACTGAGAGACATTTGGGTTGTTTCCAGATTCTGTCTATTACAAATAAAGCTGCTATGAACATGGTTGAGCAAATGTCCTTGTTGTATACTTGAGCATACTTTGGATATATGCCTAGGAGTGGTATAGCTTGATCTTGAGGTATCACTATTCATAATTGTCTGAGAAAGCACCAGATTGATTTCCAAAGTGGATATACAAGTTTATATTCCCACCAGCAATGGAGGGGGGGGGGGTCCTGTAACTCCACATCCTCTCCAGCATGTGTTGTCACTTGAGTTCTTGATCTGGAGCATTCTGGTGGGTGTAAGGGTCATTTTGATTTTCATTGCCATGTGGCTAAGGATGTTGAGCACCTCTTCGGGTGTTTATCTGTCATTCTATATTCCTCTGTCTAGTTCTCTATCCCATTTTTTAACTTGGATTACTTAGTTTGTTGGTGTCTAACTTCTTGAATTCTTTATATATTCTGGATATTAACTCTGTCAGAGGGTTGGTGAAGATCTTTCCCAGTCTGTAGGCTGTCGTTTTGTTCTGATGATAGTGTCCTTTGTTTTACAGTTTTCAGTTTCAGTTTTCTGCTTTTCAGAGTTTCAGTCATGAGGTCCCCTTTATTGATTATCTTAGAGCCTATAGTGTTGGTTTTCTGTTCAGGAAGTTGTCACCTGTCACCAATGAGTTCGAGACTCTTCCCTTTTTTCTTTTAGAAAGGAGGATCCCAAGTGAGGTAACACAGAAGCAGAAAGATACACAAGGTATATACTCACTTATAAGTGGATATCAGCCATATATTACAGGATAAACATACTAAAATCTGTAGCCTTAAAGAAGCTAAACAACAAGGAGGACCCTAGAAAAGATGCTTAATCCGCATTCAGAAGGGCAAACAAGATAGACAACAGAAGCAAGAGAAGACAGGGAACAGGACAGGAGCCTTCCACAGGGAGCCTCTACTCATCAGGATATCAAAACAGATGCTGAGAATTATAGCCAAACTTTGGGCAGAGTGCAGGGAATTTTATGGAAGAAGGGGGGAGATAGAAATACCTGGAGGAAACAGGAGCTCCACAAGCAGAACAACTGATCCAAAATATCTGGGCTCAGTGGGTTTTGCACAGACTGATGAATCAACCAAGGACCATGCATGAAGAGGACCTAGACCTTCTGCTTAGATGTGGCTCATGGACAGTTCTGTCTCCATGTGGGTCCCCTAGTAAGGGAACAGGGGCTGTCTCTGACATGGACTCAATGGCTGGCTCTTTGATCACTTTCCTCTGGCAAGGTGGCCTAACTAGGCTATGGAGAAAGAGGATCCAGACAGCCCTGATGAGACCTGGTAGGACCTCCCCTACTATCTGACCCACTATCAGTAGACTATGGGAGGAATATGGCAGATGGAGTAGGGTGGAAAGGACAAAGGGTGGGACAGGGAGGAGATGAGGGAGGAGGCTACAGCTGAGATACAAAATGAATGAATTGTAATAAATACTAATAGTACTAATAATAAATTAAAATAAAAATAGAATATTTACTCTGCTGAATACTGCTTTAATGAACAAATATACAAACCTAAAATGAGCAGGGTTCTTTCCTCTATATCGGTTAGCATTTTATTAAATGTGATGAATCTATTTGCTGTAAAATTTACAGTTCTTAAAAGACTTTGATTTGGATATAGTGTTGTGCTCTTACAGTCAGAAACAGAAGATAAAATCGGGTACCCTGTCATTGCTAAAACCTCAGTCATTATGGTTATGATGATGAATACGACATTATTATTTTTTATTATCTTCAGCAAATGAGTTTTTTTTTCTCCCCTGGAGCTTGCATGAGCATTTCTCATTTGTTTTTGTTCTACCATTCTATCTTGTTTTGATACTTTTTTTCAAGGAACAGGGTATGGAGTGAAATGGGGATGTAAAAGAGGAGATTCTAAGGTTGCTAACCTTGGACTTCCTCAGGCCTGCTGGTAGATGACTGGCCTCAGGACAAGCTGCAGCCAGTTTTGTCTCTTTCTTCTCTGCACTCAAGGCCACCATTGATTAGATTCTGACTGCTTTACAGCTACAACCTTGGATAGTCAGTTGGAGAAATTGATTGCACTCAATTTCCAGCAGACTTAGACACATCTAGTAGTCTGCCAGTCCTATCAATGAGTGCCTTAATTTCCTTTCTTTATTACTCCAATGAGAAGTCCTTTTGCATATCCAGCCAAAGAGAGATGGAGAGAAAGATACAGAGAAATACAGAGAGGGAGAGATGGAGAGAGAAAGAGAGAGAGAGAGAAAGGAAGCAGAAGAGGAAACAGAGGGATAGGCAGAGGGAGGGAAGGAGAGGCGTTCCCCAGCACTAAGTGTTTCTTAATATGTGCCATGAAAGTGGGTCACATTTGATCATTATAAATTTAGTATATGGATTGTTCAAATTTTTGAGCAATCAAAAATCAAGTTGAATTCAAACCTCAACTCAGCCAATTAATTTTATAAGTTTGCTGCTAATATAGCTAGAAATTAGTTTCAGGTCTATAATGAGAAAATTGCTAAGGAAGTTTTAATAAGAAATATTTGTAAATACAAATACAGTTATTATCTCTGTGGCAGCCCAGTCAGGACATATATGGCAATGTGTGCTACTTTTTTTTGAGTATTTAAGTCACTAAGTTGAATGATAAACACTTGGAAAGAATCATTTCCTTTGTGACTTTCAAGTAGCTCCTTGTGATAAGGTACAAAGTTGTCCACTCTACACCCTTCACAAAACTAAAGTCCAAGTGGATCAAAGACCTCAACATAAAAACAGACACACTAAAATTGTTAGGAGAAAAGTGGGGAAGAGCCTTGAACTCAGAAGCACAGGAGACAACTTCCTGAACAAAACACCAACAACACAGGCTCTAAGATCAACAATCAATAAATGGGACCTCATGAAACTGAAAAGCTTCTGAAAAGCAAAGGACACTATTGTCAGAACAAAATTACAGCCTACAGACTGAGAAAGGATCTTCACCAACTCTGTATGTGAGAGAGAGAGCTAATATCCAGAATATATAAAGAACTCAAGAAGTTAAAAAGCAACAAATCAAGTAATCCAATTAAAACATGGGGTACAGAGCTAAACAGAGAATTCTCTGTAAAGGAATATAGAATGGCAGAAACACACTTAAAGAAATGTTCAACGTCCTTAGTCATCAGGGAAATGCAAATCAAAATGACCCTGAGATTTTATCTTACACACATCAGAATGGCAGCTAAGATCAAAAACTTAAGTGACAATACATGCTAGAGAGGATGTGGAGAAAAGACAACCCTCCTCCATTGCAGGTGGGAATGTAAACTTATACAACCACTTTGGAAAGCAATCTGGTGCTTTCATAGAAAATTAGAAATAGTGCTACCTCAAGATCCAGATCCTAGTCATATATATAAAATACGCTCTTGTTTACATCAAGGACATTTGCTCAATCATGTTCATAGCAGCTTTATTCATAATAGCCAGAATTTGGAAACAACCCAGATATTCCTCAACTGAGGAATGGATACAGAAATTGTGGTACCTGTACACAATGGAATACTACTCAGCAAGTAAAAACAAGGAAAGTGTGAAATGTGCAGGCAAATAGTGACAACTAGAAAAGATCATCCTGAGTCCTCACTAGAACCTAGAAGCAGAAAGACACACCTGGTATATACTCACTTATAAGTGGATATTAGACATATAATATAGGATAAAAATACTAAAATTTGTACTTAAAGAAGCTATGGAAGAAGGAGGACCCTAGGGAAGATACTCAATCCTCATTCAGAAGGGCAAACAGGATAGATAATGGAAGCAGGAGATGACAGACAATAAACAGGAGCCTACCACAGAGGGCCTGTGAAAGACTCTACTCAGCAGGGTATTAAAGCAGATGCTGAGACTCATAGCCGAACTTTAGGCAGAGTGCAGGGAATCTTATGAAAGAAGGGGAAGATAGAAAGACCTCAAGAAGACAGGGGCTCCAGAAGGAGAGCAACAAAACCAAAATATCTGGGCACAGCGGTCTTTTCTGAGAATGATCTCCAACCGAGGACCATACATGGATATAACCTAGAATCCCTGCACAGATGTAACCCATAGCAGGTCAGTATCCAAGTGGGATCCCCAGTAAGGGGAGCAGGGACTGTCTCTGACAGGAACTCAGTCGCTGGCTCCTTGATCTCCTCTCCCTGAAGGGGTACAGCCTCACCAGGCCACAGAGGAAGACAATACAGACAGTCCTGATGAGACCTGATAGTCTAGGATCAGAGGGAAGGGAGGAAGACCTCCCCTATCAGTGGAGTAAAAAAAAGGCATAAGGAGAGAAGAGGGAGGGAGGTTAGCACTGGGAGGTAATGAAAGAGGAGTCTACAGTTAGATACAAAGTGAATAAATTGTAATAAATAAAAAATAAAATAAATAAATTTTTAAAACCACCCCCCAAGAAAGAAATTTGTCCACTTTCTTTCAGATAAGTGGATAACAAAGGGTAGAAGTTTAAACCAGTTGTATTAATGATTAAAGTCAAGTTTCTCTCAGCTCTAGAGACCCTTTCAATGTTGTCTAATGAAATACCTCTTAAAGTGTTAATATAAAAGTCCTTTGGTTTCATAAAGCTTTGGGGTTGTGTATGCTTATAGTAGAAATATGAATGAAATCCCCTTGGCCTGAAAACTGTAGTTAAAAAGTCTCAATTCTATTGTTCTCAGAGAACAGAAGTGTGGGGCTCTGCCGGTAAGGTTGAAGTCATCTCTGCACAGCTGGTTCATTTGTGCTGAGTCTAATGATAGACTCCCTCTTCTCAGTGAGGTTTAAATGTCTCCCCAAAGCTGTGTGATTCCAGGTCTTGTAAGGAGCGTCACATTTCCCTCAGGGCAGATTACAGGCCAGACCCTTCCCTGATAAGGAAAGGGCTCTAGCAGGCATCTAGCAATTCCTAGAAAGCCTCACCCTGATAAGGATCTCACTCCAGCAGTGACCTTCAATTGTACTTGGAGATCCCCCACCCCTACAGGCACATAGGATAATTAACTATCCTATTCTCCTTTTTGTGATCAGACCATTAAGTATCCCTGACCAAATTGACCACTTTACCCAGAGAATCAAATACATTCACCTTTGAAATCCTTTCCTCTGCCCAGGGTTTATATTGCCCTTGATTTCACATGAATAAAGGTTCTAGCTTTCTCACATTAAGACCTAAGATTTGTCATTGATCCTTTGTCTGGTCTAATCTCACCAGCCTCCTGCCTGTGGAGCCTGGGCCTTGCCAGGCCTGGATCAGGGTTGCAAGCCAACCAGGCATGGGCATCTGCCCATACCTCTGCCATGCCCAACACAGCAGCTTAACCAAGAGCTGTAACATTTTTATTTAACTTTTATTAATTACACTTTATTCTTTTTGTATCCCCCCATAAGCCCCTCCCTCCTCCCCTCCTGATCCCACCCTCCTTCCCCTTTCTGCATGCATGCCCCTCCCCAAGTCCACTGATAGGGGAGGTCCTCCTCTCCTTCTTTCTAATCTTAGTCTATCAGTTCTCATCAGAAGTGGCTGCATTGTCAGGGTTCTAGGTTACCTCCACGGGTAGTCCTTGGTTGGAGTATGAGTCTCTGGGAAGTTCCCTGTGTTCAAATTTTCTTGTTCTGTTGCTCTCCTTCTCTTACTATTTCCCACTTCTTACATATAATTCCATTCACTCTGCCTGTCAGTTGGCCATCAGGCTCAGCATCTGCTTTGACAGTCTACATGGCAGAGGCTTTCAGAGGCCCTCTGTGGCAGGTTCTGAGGTTGTTTCCTGTTTTCTTCTTCTGGCTTTCAGAGGCCCTCTGTAGCAGGTTCCTAGGTTGTAACATTTTGGTATCATCACAGGCTATGGAATGCCACAGCTTTCGTGGCTGCTAGGAATCTCATGCTGAAAGAGCTGAACTGTAACACTCTGGAAAACCTTTTCCACACCCCACCTTAGTAAAAACAGAAGTCACTCTAAGGCCCTCTAGCTGCCCTTGAGAGAAAAAGAATGCCCTTTCTCCATCCTGAAGCTGGAGCTCCAGGACCCCAGCCAAGATCTAGGACCATGCTAAACAGAGAGAGACAGAGAAATTCTCTTCTCTCGGTGTTTGTATGTTTGCATCATTGCTTTTTAAGCAAGCTGACAGTTTGAAATTGTATCATTCTCACTGAAGCTTCAAATTCCATATAGTGATAGATTCTTATGATGTCAACAACAGGTTTCTTGCCTTGGGTTCCATAAAGAAGTTGTTCATAACTCCAGCACTGTATATCCTGTCCTTCTAGGGCAAAGCCTCAAGTCATTGCATTTAAACAAGTCTCTAATGATTCAAGGAAACACTGATATTGAGAGCCAATGAGGTCTCATTTAAATAATCATTCCCAATTCTTTTTATTTTGTCTCAATTTATTGTATTTTATTTTTTAAGTATTAGTTACAGTTTATTAACTTTGTATCCCAGCTGTAGCCCCTTCCCTCATTTCTTCCCAACCCCACCCTTTCTCCCTCATCTCCTCCCTGCCCCTTTCTAAGTCCAAAGATAAGGGAGGTCTCCTCCCCTTCCATCTGACCCTAGCTTATCAGGTTTCTTCAGGGATGGCTTCAATGTCCACCTCTGTGCCCTAGCAAGGCTGCTCCTCCCTTGTGGGGGGCAGGGGGAGGTCAAAGAGCCAGTCATTGAGTTCATGTGAGAAATAGTCCCCTTTCCCCTTACCAGGGTACCCACTTGGATACTGAGCTACCATGGTCTACATCTGAGCAGGGGTTCCAGGTTATATCCATCCTTGGTCCTTGGTTGGAAATACAGTCTCATAAAAGACCCCTGTGCCCAGATATATGGGGTCCTGTGGAGCTCCTGTCCTCTCCAGATCATACTAACTCCCCCTTCTTTCACATCATTCCTTGCACTCTGCTGAAGGTTTGGTTATGAGTATCAGCATCTGCTTCGATACACTGCTAGGGAGAGTCTTTCAGAGGTCCTCTGTGGTAGGCTTCTATCCTGGGATCTAGAACAGATCATCCTGAGTGAGGTATCCCAGAAGCAGAAAGACAAATGGTATATACTCACTTATAAGTAGGCACTAGACCTATAAGATAGGATAAACATAATAAAATCTATATACCTAAAGAAGATAAACAAGAAAGAGGACCCAGGGTGAGATGATCAATCCTCCCTTAGAAAGACAAACGGGATGGACGTTGGATGGACATTAGAAGTAGGAGAAAACAAGTAACAGGACATTCTCAACTCTTTTTTCTATTCAGTACTCAAGGTTGACTTGGGTCATATAATTTACTCTTTATGGATAAATCATGGCTGTTCCAAGTCAGTATGCTACCTCTATCCATCTTTTCTGGGCATTGGTTAGCAGTGAGCATGTGACCTGCTTCTGGATAATCTTAAACTAAATGTTTTAGAAAAGTTCATATTTTTTCTAAAAAAAAATAATTTTATAGAAAAAGATGGTCCTTTATTTGATTTTTTTCTTGATAGTTTAGAAAGAAACCAACATGTGTGATTCTTGGTGGGACTGCAATATTTTGGCACTACAAGTGATACATGAGAAACCAATATGGTGAGCACGGCAGATTAGAACATTACAAATGCTCTGTGCCTGTGTCTGTGCTTGTGGAAGTAAGCTCAGTGTCAGTCAGCCAATCATGAGGTCAACTGATGCTGTTCTAATTTTATGAATAATAAATAGCCTTTGGGTTAAGCCACTGTTACTCATGATCTATTATTGAAGCCAAAAACATCTCAAGTCTTTTCTTACCCCATCTTGCCTTTAAGCATTTCTTCCCTT
Organism: Psammomys obesus; assembly: GCF_907164565.1. Taxonomy (NCBI): domain Eukaryota; kingdom Metazoa; phylum Chordata; class Mammalia; order Rodentia; family Muridae; genus Psammomys; species Psammomys obesus. Next base: position 10,725,693 of record NW_026591643.1, on the reverse strand, counting down.
CAAAATCAATGCAGGAAAGTCATGTTGAAGCTTTATCAACCCAGCATGCTGCCTATCATGTGAGAGATGAAAAAAAAATTAAAGTGGCCATTTGACTCTGCTGTCAAATATGGGATGTCATAATTAATCTTGGCAGATTCTAGATTGCAGTAAATTGATGGTATGATTTTCCAACCTAAATTGGGAGTATTGATCAATAGCATGAAAACTCTGGCCCTCAGGACAAATCTGTCCACCTTCTTCCTTTTGTAAATTTTGCTGGAACACAGCCAAGCTCGCTCATTGATATCATGTATATTGCTGCCTTTATGCAGCCCTGACAGAGTTGAGTAGCTATACCACACAAGAAAGAGGCCAAAGAGTCTAAAGTGTTTCAGAAACTCTACTGATCTATGTCATTGATGATGCAATTCTTAGATAAAGAGAAAACGTTTTATATACCAAGGGAGGAATCATACTCCCTTATTGATGAAAAGCCTTAAGAATCAAAGTTTCATTCAAACTGAAAGGCAAAACACACATATACAGGAGTAGAAAGGAAGCTACTATGGGAAGAACCAGTATTGACTCAGATGAAAAAGCCTTTTACTTGATTTATCTTTTGGAAAATGTTCCAGCTTGAACATGAAGTTCCCTAAAGGCTCTTGTTAAAGTCTTGGCTCCAGCATCCAATAATTGAGAGGTTACTGATTCATGAGGACAATGACTTAATGATCAGATTACTACATTAGGTAAAATATTAGTTGGATGAAATTTTCGTGAAGTGTTGAAAATTCAGAATTGAGCTGAAACAAGGTGTTTGTGCAGAGCATGACTTCTCCCTGGCACATCCTCCTCCTTCTGCTCCTCCCCCTCTTCATCATTCTTCTTGTCTTTTCTTCCTAACTACGTTTAGGTAAGTAGATTTCCTCTGACAAATTCTTCCCACCTGTATGCATTACTTTAAAAATACCAGGAAATAACATCTACATTTCTGTATCCAAACTGACCTATATTTTGAAGCTCTTTGGTAACCATGGTTTATGCTCCTCTCTCTAGCAAGCATCAATATGGTAAATATTCAGGAAATAGATCAATTTATTATCTCTCATAAATAACAGCCTTTAAAGAGGCTGAATCTAGTGACTAGTTACTGTCACAAGAATCTCTCTCTTGATTACACAGAGGAAAGGGAGCCCTTTTCGGCAAACATCCTTCAACATCTGAAATAAAGGAATTCCTTATTTATGCCCATAAAGCAGTAAAATTAGAAAGCTAATTTAGAGAACATGGACAACTCAAACTACAAATCAATAAATATGTAGTTTTATTTACTAATGATCATGGCACTTCATATTTAAAGATATTAATAATTTAGGAAGCAAAGTTTTATGTGTTTGAAATGTCAGTGGCACCCCTTTATGTATTTTTGCTAATGCCCCTATGCATCATTTTACAAGACATAAAACAAGCCCACAGTATTCCTCCTGAAACAAAACCCAACCTTTACGTACAGATAGTTGTATTGTCCAGAGCTCATTTAAAGTAAGAACCAAAGTTTATTTCATGTCTTCTTGATTAAAACAAAATACTTTTCTGGGTACCTAGATAATCTTCTCATAGATAAGTTTATCTAGTGACTCATATCCTAATGAAACATGGAGAATAGGATCAAATATGTTATCTCATACTACAAAGAAGTGTGGGTAATGCTTAGGAAATTGATAATCTCTCAGCAACCTTCCATATATGAGGCTAGATCTACTAAACATTTTAGGAGCAAGATAAAGAAAGAATTGAAGTCTGGAAGCTGTAGCCCATCAGAACTGAGTTGATTTATGTGCCCCTTTATTTCTGTTCCTATTATGGTTTCTCAGTCCAGAAGCCATACTGCTCAGCTTGAGGCTATCTTTCTCTTTAAAGTCTCTGCGATTGATTCAGCTTCTCTATTAACTGTGCTCATGTCTTCTATAGCTTGGCCTACCTCTATGTTAGGTATCTAGAGTTTTTTCTTTTTTCTTTTTCTTTCTTCTTTTTGCAGTTCTTTACTTGTGTACCTTCCCAACATAGGCAGTCATTCTCCATTGTGACACACAGTTACAAAATCAACAATGGAAGAAATATTTGGTCTAACAGTTTCAACTCTTTGGTCATTTGACTCCATTGTTTCCTGGTCATAGAAAGTAAAGCAACATTTCATCCACATACTACTTTATCTAATGTAGCAAAACTGCCACGTCATCAAAAGTTCCTAGCACAACATATATGTTGAACTCCAAGAAGCTGCAGAGCTGTATTTATTAATTTAGTGCTGTACATTGCGGAAGTTTTCATCTCTCTTTTTTTTTTCTTTCCACCTCTGATACCTTCAGAGACCGTGTGGAGTTGAGGTGGATTAATGTACATCTAGACACTATAATGTGCCCACTTACAGGAAGGACTGTTAAGAAATCTGATCTTCAAAGATTCATATGGATAATGGTAGCCGATTTACTTCAAGGTGGAAATAGCCATGTCATACCTAGTGTCAGTCAAACAGAATAAATTAGCTCTTTATGACATTGAACATATCATTATCAACAATATATTGCACAGTTTAATTTTTATGAATATACATCTTGCATTAAGTATTATTGCTTCAATATTTGTTGGTCCTTTGTTGAGTAATTTTATTTGACAATTTCTTTTTTTAAATTTTTTATTAATTACAATTTATTCATTTTGTATCCCCCCATAAGTCCCTCCCTCCTCCCCTCCCGATCCCACCCCCCTCCCTTTCTGCATCCATGCCCCTCCCCAAGTCCACTGATAGGGGAGGTTCTCCTCTCCTTTCTGATCTTAGTCTATCAGTTCTCATCAAAAGTGGCTGCATTGTCCTGTACTGTGGCCTGGTAAGGCTGCTCACCCCTCAGGGGGAGGTGATCAATGAGCAGGCCAATCAGATTATGTCAGAGGCAGTCCCTCTTCCCATTACTATGTAACCCAATTAGACACTGAACTGCCATGGACTACATCTGTGCAGGGGTTCTAGGTTATCTCCACGAATAGTCCTTGGTTGGAGTATGGGTCTCTGGGAAGTTCCCTGTGTTCAAATTATCTTGTTCTGTTGCTCTCCTTGTGGAGTTCCCATCCCCTCCAGCTCTTACTATTTCCCACTTCTTACATAAAATTCCATTCACTCTGCCCATCAGTTGAACATCAGGCTCAGCATCTGCTTTGACAGTCTATACTGCAGAGGCCCTCTGTGGCAGATTTCAAGGTTGTTTCCTGTTTTCTTCTGGCTTTCAGAGGCCTTCTGTAGCAGGTTCCTAGGTTGTTTCCTGTTTTCTTTTTCTTCTGATGTCCATCCTCTTTGCCTTTCAGGATGGGGATTGAACATTTTAGTTAGGGTCCTCTCTTGCACTTAGTTTGTTTGGATGTACAGATTTTAGTGGGTTTATTCTATGTTGTAAGTTTATATGAGTGAGTATATACCATGCCTGTCTTTTTGCTTCTGGGACAACTCACTCAGGATGATCCTTTCCAGGTCCCACCATTTACCTGCAAATTTCATGATTTCCTTATTTTTCATTGCTGAGTAATATTCCATTGTATAGATGTACCACAGTTTCTGCATCCATTCTTCAGTTGAGGGGTATCTGGGCTGTTTCAAGCTTCTGGCTATTACAAATAAAGCTGCTACAAACATGGTTGAGCAAATGTCCTTTTTGTGTACTTGAGCCTCTTTTGGGTATATGCCTAGGAGTGGTATGGCTGGATCTTGAGGAAACGCTATTCCTAGTTGTCTGAGAAAGCACCAGATTGATTTCCAGAGTGGTTGTACCAGTTTACATTCCCACCAGCAGTGGAGAAGGGTTCCCCTTTCACCACAACCTCTCCAGCATGTGTTGTCCCTTGAGTATTTGATCTTGGCCATTCTCATGGGCCTAAGGTGAAATCTCAGGGTTGTTTTGATTTGCATTTCCCTAATGGCTAATGAGGTTGAGCATTTCTTTAAGTGCTTCTCTGCCATTCGATATTCCTCTACAGAGAATTCTCTCTTTAGCTCTGTTCCCCATTTTTTAAGTGGATTACTTGGTTTATTGCTTTTCAGCTTGTTTAGTTCTTTATATATATTGGATATGAGTCCTCTGTCAGATAAAGGGTTGGTGATGATTCTTTCCCAATCTGTAGGCAGTCGCTTTGTTTTGATGACGGTGTCCTTTGCTTTACAGAAGCTTTTTAATTTCATGAGGTCCCATTTATTGATTGTTGCTCTTAGAGCCTGTGCTGTTGGTGTTCTGTTCAGGAAGTTTTCTCCTGTACCAATGAGTTCTAGGGTATTCCCCACTTTTTTTTCTAGCCGATTTAATGTGTCTGGTTTTATGTTGAGGTCTTTGATCCACTTGGACTTCAGTTTTGTGCAGGGTGATAAGTTTGGATCTATTTTCATTTTTCTACATGTAGACATCCAGTTGGACCAGCACCATTTGTTGAAGATGCTATCTTTTTTCCATTGTATGGTTTTGGCATCTTTGTAAAAAATCAGGTGTCCGTAAGTGTGTGGGTTTATTTCTGGGACGTCTGTTCGATTCCATTGATCCACCATTCTGTTTCTATGCCAGTACCATGCAGTTTTTATAACTGTTGCTCTATAGTACAGCTTGAGATCAGGGATGGAGATACCTCCAGAAGATCTTTTATTGTAGAGGATTGTTTTAGCAATTCTCGGTTTCTTGTTATTCCATACGAAGTTGAGAACTTTTCTTTCCAGTTCTGTAAAGAATTGTGTGGCAATTTGATGGGAATTGCATTAAATCTGTAGATTGCTTTTGGTAAGATGGCCATTTTTACTATGTTAATCCTGCCAAGCCATGAGCATGGGAGATCTTTCCATCTTCTCATATCTTCCTCTAATTCTTTCTTCAGAGACTTGAAATTTTTTTCATACAAGTCTTTGACTTGCTTGGTTAGGGTTACACCAAGGTACTTTATGTCATTTGTGGCTATTGTGAAGGGTGCTGTTTCCCTAATTTCTTTCTCAGCCCTTTTATCTTTTGTATACAGGAGTGCTACTGATTTTTTTGAGTTAATTTTGTATCCAGCCACTTTGCTGAAGGTGTTTATCAGCTGTAGGAGTTCCCTGGTAGAGTTTTTGGGGTCACTCATGTATACTATCATATCATCTGCAAATAGTGATAATTTGACTTCTTCCTTTCCCATCTGTATCCCCTTGATCTCCTTCAACTCTCTTATTGCTCTAGCAAGGACTTCCAGCACTATGTTAAAGAGATATGGAGAGAGTGGGCAGCCTTGTCTTGTCCCTGATTTCAGTGGGATTGCTTTAAGTTTCTCTCCATTCAGTTTGATGTTGGCTATAGGCTTGCTTTATATCACCTTTACTATGTTTAGATATGTGCCTTGTATCCCTGATCTCTCCAGTACTTTAATCATGAATGGATGTTGGATTTTGTCAAATGCTTATTTGACAATTTCATATCCCTAATTTACTCTATCTTCCTACTTCTCCCTAATTAAACCTTTTCATCCTCATTCTCTATACTTTCATATTATCCACATTTAATTAATATCCATGTTTTATATGACACTTCCTAAAGGCTTTTTTAATTTTCTGGATTTTATATATGTTTCAGGTTGAACATGAGGTAGGTTTTTTTTTTTAATTTTACTTATTTTATGTGAGGGAATGAATATTTGCCTGCATGTATATGTGTATAACATATGGTACACTGCTTGCTGAGACCAAAAGCACAGGTTGGACCTTCTGGAACTGGAGTGATGGATCAGCACTTGGGTCCTTTGTAAGAGCAATAGACTGCTCTCAATGGCATAGCCATCTCTCTTGTCTCAAAAATGATAGATGCAAGGGATGATCCACAAAATACATGACACAGGACTTTTTTAAGAATGTAAAATTCACATCAAGTGTTCTTTATACATTAGAAGTTTAATATAGGATGGGTGAATGAGATATGAGGCTTAGCAGGTCAAGTTTGGCTTTTTTACTTTTTGAGATAGCTGATGCATGCTTATGCCTATCACTGTAATTCTGTCTTTCTAATTGTCAGGTATTGGGATATATATTCTTATTCATAGACTTCCTTCTAATAAAACTTTGCACATGGTCAAAGTTTTGAATTTGATCTTTGAATTTGTAAAGCATACTGTGGTGGTTGGAATAGGTTTGGTCCCCCTTTATTTATTAGTTTGAATGCTTGGTCCATAAAGAGCAGAACTATTAGGATATATGGCTTTATTGGAGGAGGCCTGGCCTTGTTAAAGGAAGTGTGTCAATGTACATGTGGGACTTTGACGTCTTGACCACTCAAGATACATTCAGTGTACCTTGAAACACATCTAGTCTACTGAGGACTGTCTTTGGAACAAGATGTAGAACTCTCAGCATTTTCAACACCGTGTCTACCTGCAAGCTGCCGTGCTTCCTACCATGATGATAATGAACTAAACCTCTGAAACTATAAGACAGAGCCAAATAATTGTTAGCCTTTAAAAGTGTTGCTTTTGTCGTGGTGCTTAATCACAGCAATGGAATTCCTAACTTATTCACGTGTTATGTGAAATAATCTCCAGAAGGAAATACATGATATAAAAACAACAGGAGTTTCACATATTTTCATTGAGTAATCGAGTATAGACAAAAAAGAAATCTAACATAATTTCCATTCCTGTTTAATATGAGAACAACAACCCAATCCATGTTTTATTAGTGACAACTCATTGGTTCAACAAGATACCTAGCAAAAAGCGAATAAATGAAGGAATGGTTTGATTTATAGTTCTGAATAATGCAGACAATCATAGCAGGCAATGTCCACTCACTGGAGCTGAGAGTAGGCACTCGAATTGTAGTCAAAGTCAGGAATAGAGACCAGTTAGTGCTCTAGTGTTTGTGCTTAGTTTATTTTCTGTTTTGTATAGTCTAAGAACTCAGGGCACAAAATGATATCACATCAAATTGACTCACAGTATTTCAATAAACCTCACCTAAATATTTTAAAACCATACCAAGAAATTTGTTTCCAACAAGGCAGTGGTAGCACTTGCTTTTAATCCCAGCACTTGACAGGCAGAGGCGTTGAGATTCCTGTGAGTTCGAGAACAGTGGTGTCTTAGGCATGAATAGTTTTTTTTTTCTTGTTTTGTTTTTGTTTCTGTTTTTTACATTTTTTATTAATTACACTTTATTCATTTTGTATCCCCCCATAAGCCCTTCCCTCCTCCCCTCCTGATCCCACCCTCCGTCCCCTTTCTGCATGCATGCCACTCCCCAAGTCCACTGATAGGGGAGGTTCTCCTCTCCTTTCTGATCTTAGTCTATCAGTTCTCATCAAAAGTGGCTTCATTGTCCTCTACTGTGGCCTGGTAAGGCTGCTCACCCCTCAGGGGGAGGTGATCAAAGAGCAGGCCAATCAGATTATGTCAGAGGCAGTCCCTCTTCCCATTACTATGTAACCCACTTGGACACTGAACTGCCATGGGCTACATATGTGCAGGGGTTCTAGGTTATCTCCACGAATAGTCCTTGGTTGGAGTATGAGTCTCTGGGAAGTTCCCTGTGTTCAAATTTTCTTGTTCTGTTGCTCTCCTTGTGGAGACCCTGTCCTCTCCAGCTCTTACTATTTCCCACTTCTTACATAAAATTCCATTCACTCTGCCCATCAGTTGAACATCAGGCTCAGCATCTGCTTTGATAGTCTGCACAGCAAAGGCTTTCAGAGGCCCTCTGTGGTAGGTTCCTTGTTTGTTTCCTGTTTTCCTCTTCTGGCTTTCAGAAGCCCTCTGTAGAAGGTTCCTAGGTTGTTTCCTGTTTTCTTTTTCTTCTGATGTCCATCCTCTTTGCCTTTCAGGATGGGGATTGAACATTTTAGTTAGGGTCCCTGAAAGCCTCTGTGTGCAGACTGTCAAAGCAGATGCTGAGCCTGTTGGCCAACTGACGGGCAGAGTGAATGGAATTTTATGTAAGAAGTGGGAAATAGTAAGAGCTGGAGGGGACGGGAACTCCACAAGCAGAGCAACAGAACAAGATAATTTGAACACAGGGAACTTCCCAGAGACTCATACTCCAACCAAGGACTATTCGTGAAGATAACCTAGAACCCCTGCACAGATGTAGCCCATGGCAGTTCAGTGTCCAAGTGGTTTACATAGTACCACCATTTACCTGCAAATTTCATGATTTCTTTATTTTTCATTGCTGAGTAATATTCCATTGTATAGATGTACCACAATTTCTGCATCCATTCTTCAGTTGAGGGGCATCTGGGCTGTTTCCAGCTTCTGGATATTACAAATAAAGCTGCTACAAACATGGGTGAGCAAATGTCCTTTTTGTGTATTTGAGCCTCTTTTGGATATATGCCTAGGAGTGGTATAGCTGGATCTTGGGAAGCGCTATTCCTAGTTGTCTGAGAAAGCGTCAGATTGATTTCCAGAGTGGTTGTACAAGTTTACATTCCCACCAGCAGTGGAGAAGGGTTCCCCTTTCTCCACAACCTCTCCAGCATGTGTTGTCACTTGAGTTTTTGATCTTGGCCATTCTCATGGGTGTAAGGTGAAATCTCAGGGTTGTTTTGATTTGCATTTCCCTAATGGCTAATGAGGTTGAGCATTTCTTTAAGTGCTTCTCTGCCATTCGATATTTTTTTTTTAATTTTTATTTTTAGTTACAATTTGTTAACTCTGTGTCCCAGCTGTATCCCGCTCCCTCATTCCCTCCTCCTCCCCAACTCCCTCCCTGGTCTCCTCCCTGCCCCTTTCCAAGTCCACTGATAGGGGAGGACCTCCTCCCCTTTCATTTGACCCTGTTTTATCAGATATCTTCAAGGCTGGCTGCAAAGTTCTCCTCTGTGGCCTAACAGGACTGCTCCTCCCCTTGGGGGGGGAGGGACAAAAAGCCTGCCCTTGAGATCCTGTTAGAAATAGTCCTTGTTCCCCTTGCTTTGGAAAACTACTTGGTTACTGAGCTACCACAGGCCACATCTGAGCAGAAATTCTATGTTATATCCATAGATGGTCCTTGGTTGAGTGTCAGTCTCAGAAAAGGCCCTGTGCCCGGATATATTTGGTACTTGTAGAGCTCCTATCCTTTCCATATCATACTAACTCCCCTTCTTTCATATGATTCCCTGCACTCTGCCGAGGGTTTGGTTATGAGTCTTAGTGTCTGCTTTGAAACACTGCTAGGTAGAGTCTTTCAGATGTCTTTGCAGTAGACTCCTGTCCTACATTCAATGCACATCCCATTTGTCTTTCTCAATGAGGATTGATCATCTTCACCCATGTCCACTTACTTGATTATCTTCTTTAGGTGTGTAGATTTCATTATGTTTATCATATCTTGTAGGTCTATATAAGTGAGTATATACCAAGTTTGTCTTTCTCCTTCTGGGATACTTAACTCAGAATGATCTTTTCTAGATCCCACCATTTGCCAGCAAATTTCATGATTTCCTCCCTTTTGATTGCTGAGTAGTATTCCATTGTGTAAAAATACCACAATTTCTGTATCCATTGCTCTGTTGATGGACATCTGGGTTGTTTCCAAGTTCTGGCTATTACAAATAAAGCTGCTACAAACATGGTTGAACAAATGTCCTTGTTGTGTACTTGAGCAAATTTTGGGTATATACCTGGGAGTGGTATAGCTGGGTCTTGAGGTAGCACTACTCCTAATTGTCTGAGAAAGCGCCAGATTGACTTCCAAAGTGGTTGTACCAGTTTATATTCCCACCAGCAATGGAGGAGGGTTCCCCTTTCACCACAACCTCTCCAGCATGTGTTGTCACTTGAGTTTTTCATCTTGGCCATTCTGATGGGTGTAAGGTGAAATCTCAGGGTTGTTTTGATTTGCATTTCCCTAATGGCTAGGTTGAGCATTTCTTTAAGTGTTTCTCTGCCATTTGATGTTCCTCTTTTGAGAATTCTCTGTTTAGCTCCATTCCCCATTTTTTAATGGGATTACTTGGTTAGTTGCTTTTATTAAAAGGTATTTATTTGTTTGTTTGTTACAATTTATTCCCTTTGTATCACTGCAGTAACCCCCTCCCATGTCTTCTCCTAGTCACATGCTCCTTCCTTCCTCTCCCCTTATCCCCTTTCCCTAGTCCACTGATAGGGGAGGACTGTCTCCACTTCTATCTGACCTTAGCTTATCAGGTCTCCTCAAGGTTAGCTGCATCATCTTCCTCTGTGGCCTGGCAAGGCTGCACCTTGCAGGGAGAGGTGATCAAAGAAACAGCCACTGAATTCATGTCAGAGACAGCCCATTCCCACCTTACTAGGGAATGTACTTGGAATCTGAACCTCCTATGGGCTTCCACTGAGCAGGGAGTCTAGGTCCTCTTCGTCCATGGTCCTGGTTGGAGTATCAGTTTCTGCAGAACCCAAGGGGCCCAGGTTTGTTTTGTTTTCTTTTATTTGTTTGTTTGTGTTTGGCTCTATTGGTATTCTTGTGTAGTTCCTGTCCCTCCAGGTCTTTCTATCTTCCTCTTTCCATAAGGTTTCCAGCATTCTGCCCAAAGTTTTGTTATGAGTTTCAGTATCTCCTTTGATACCCTGGTGGGTAGAATCTTTCAGTGGTCCCCTACAGAAGGCTCCTGTCCTGTTCTTTGTCTTCTCCTACTTCCCATGTCTAACCAGTTTGCCCATATGAGTAAGGTTTCAGCCCCCTCCCTAGAGTCTTACTTGTTGTTTAGCTTCTTTGGGACTATGGATTTTAGTATGTTTATCCTATATTATATTACTAATACTTGTAAGTGAGTACTTACCATGTGTGTTTTTCTCCTCACTCGGGATGATCTTTTCTAGTTGCCACCATTTCCCTGCAAATTTCATGTTTTCCTTGTTTTTAATTGCTGAATAGTATTCCATTGTGTAAATGTACCATACTTTCTGTATCCATTTTTCCATTGAGGGATATCTAAGTTTTTCCAGATTCTGGCTATTATAAATAAAGCTACAATGAAAATAGTTGAGCAAATGTACTTATTGAAAGGTGGGGCATCTTTTGGGTATATGCTTAGGAGTGGTATATCTGGATCTTGAGGTAGCACTATTCTTAATTTTTGAGAAAGAACCAGATTGATTTCCAAAGTGGTTGTACAAGGTTACATTCCCACTAGCAATGGAGGAGGGATCCCCTTTCTCCCCAACCTCTCCAGCATGCATCATCCCTTCAGTTTTTGATCTTACCCATTCTGATGTTTGTGAGGTAGAATCTCATGGTCATTTTGATTTGCATTTCCCAAATGACTAAGGATGTTAAGCATTTCTTTAAGTATTTCTCTGCCATTTGATATTCCTCTGGTGAGAATTCTCTTTTTAGCTCGGTACCTTATTTTTTAATTGATTATTTGGTTTGTTAGTGTTTAACTTCCTAAGTTCTTTTTTTATTCTTTATTTTCTATATTAGTCCTTGGTTAGATGCTGGGTTGGTAAAGCTCCTTTCCCAGTGTGTAGGCTGTCATTTTGTTCTGACGGCAGTGTCCTTTGCTTTACAGCAGCTTTTTAGTTTCATGAGGTTCCCTTTATTGATTGCTGATCTTAGAGCCTGTGCTTTTGGTGATAGTATGCATGAGTGACCCCAAAAATTCTATCATAGAACTCTTTTAGATGACAAACACCTTCAGCAAGATACCGCATACAAAACTATTTTTAAAAAAAAATCTGAATCCCTCCTGTATACAAAAGACAAATGACTGAAAAAGAATTTAGGAAAACAACACTCTTCATGAATAACACAAAGTACCTTAGTGTAACAATAACAAAGCAAGTCAAAGACCTGTATAAAAATAACTTCCAGTCTCTGAAGAAAGAAATTGAAGAAGATATCAGAAGACAGAAAGATCTCCCATGCTCATGGGTTGGTAGGAAATAGTGAAAATGGCTATCCTTCCAAAAGAAATCTACAGATTCAATGCAATTCCCACCAAAATACCTACACAATTTTTTTTACAGACATTGAAAGAACAATTCTCATTTTCATATGGAAAAACAAAACAAAACAAAACAAAAAAACAGAATATGTAAAACAATCATCTTTTGGAGATATCTCTATCCCTGATCTCAAGCTGTACTATAGTGTAACAATAATAAAAATGGCATGGTACTGGTATAGAAATAGACTGGTGGATCAATGGAATCAAATTGAAGACCCAGAAATAAACCCACACACATATAGAAACTTAATTTTTGACAAAGAAACCCAAACCATACAATGGAAAAAAGACAGCATCTTCAACAAATGGGGCTGGTCTAACTGGATGTCTACATGCAGAAGAAATGCAAATAGAACCATATTTATCACCCTGCACAAAAGAAAAGTCCAAGTGGATCAAAACCTCAAGGTGAATAACCTATAATTAATAAAGATAAAAATAAAATATATCTTAAAAAATCTCAACATAAAACCTGACACAATAAATCTGTTAGAAGAAATAGTGGGAAAAAGCCTTGAGCTCAGTGTCACAGGAGACAACTTCCTGCATGTATGTTTTGATCTTATCAGTTACCTTGCTCAATTACTTGTCCTCTTCCATTGTTTACTTTCTTCTTTAAAAGCAGATTCCTTTCGACTTCCATGATTTTTTTGTCTATATTATGAATTTGAAAAGAAAATATTCAGTATTTGCCTTTCAGAGACTAGCTTCATGTAGTTGAAACAATGATTTCCTATTTTATCCATTTTCTTGCAAAAAAGCATCACATGATTTTTCCTTATACCTGAATGAAACTCAATGTTTATGACAAGCCTATTTTGTTTATATTAACCCACTGATAGGAACATCGATGAAATATGTAGCTTGACTGTAGTGAATAATGCTATGATAATATGAATATGAAGGTATTCCTATGTATGAGGACTTGGGATTCTTCATATATATACCCAGGAGTGGTATAATTGGATCATATGTTCATTTCATTTTTAATTTCTTGAGAACCTACATACTGCTTTCCATAGTGGCTGAATCATTTATATTCCCACCAACATGCTCATCAGCATTTAGTTGTTGTATTCTGGTATGTGTGTGTATGTGTGTTTGTTAATAATTCTCACTGGAAAAAGAAGGTATGTAATTTTATTTTCCATTTTCCTTATGGCTAGCAATGTTCAACTTTTTTCCATGTGTACCCATTAGCAAGGTTTATCTCTTTTTTTGATAACTGTATTGTATCTGCTCACTTGTTTAATGGATTGTGATTTTTATTGATTTAGATTCTAATTTTTTAATTTCTTATATTCTAACTATTAATTTATTACAATAGCTGGAAGGGACTTTCCCCCATTATTTAACTACACCTTTTCTTGGGTTAATTGTTCACTGTGCAAAAGCTCTTAAATTTAGTATTGATCAGTTCTTGGTACTAGTTCTTAATTTATTCTAATCCTATTCAAAAAGTTTCTGCCCATGGCTACTTACAAAGTATTTTCCCCTTGTAGTTTAAAATTTTTAGCTCTTCTGTCCATTTTGAGTTGATATTTTTACAGGCTGAGTGATAAGGATCAATTTAAGCCTTCTGCAAGTGAAAATCTAGTTTTTTTCTAAAATCATTTGTTGAAGAAAGTGTCTTTCTCCAATGAGCCTGAAACCTTTATAAAAAACTGGATGGCTATAAGTTCTTGGCTTTTCTTTCTGTGCCTTATTTTAACGTGTTGGACTCCATGTTTGTTTGTATTAATTTTTTCCTAAATAACCTAAACTATCAGCTTGACAGCTTCGATTTCCTGAAATGAGTACTGAGAGGGATGGCCTTGATTGGCAGGACCCAGGCCGCTGGGGACCTGCTTTTCCTAGGCAGGTGGCGCTGAGAGGTATGAGAGCCACTTAGCAGTATAACTACACGATTTGTGCTTATTTCTGATCTGACTTACCCTGACACGAATCAACTATCTACAAAGTTTCTTTTGGCCATGTGTTTAACAGGGCAATATAAATCAAATCAGAACCAGCACCATTCTGCTTTTATCATTGTGGTTCTGTTGCATAATTTCATGTTAGGTGGGATGACACCTTCAGACCTTTGTTTCTCAGTGTTGCTCTGGCTATCCAGGGCTATTTGTGCTTCCTTAGAATCTTAAGGTTTTTCCTATGCAAGACTGTTTATAGATTTAGTTACAAGGCATATTATATATTTTTTAAATTATGAAGTAACATAATTTAAAAATTAAAAGCCTGTAATCTCAGACTTTAGAAAGTAGAAACAGGACCATTGTTACAATTTTTAGGTCATCTTCATATATGGAATAAGTTGCAGGCAGATAGGACTTCACTGTGAGATTTTCTCTCTCTTTTTCTCTCTGACACTCTAGGTCTCTGTCTCTGTCTCTCTGTATCTGTGTCTCCCTGTCTCTCTGTCTCTGTATGTGTCTCTTTCTCTCTGACATACATACACACACACAGCTAAAAATAAAAGAAAAAAGTTTGTCTATAGTATGGTTGTTGCACAGGAACTCAGACTAGCTGTGGTGGTGTACATAAGACCTGCACAGAATAAAACAATTAATAATTCCAACATGGATGAGTGAGGACCTTTGGAGGCTTCACTAGTAACTCAGGAACTACTGGCAGTTGATGGTTGCTCAGGGAGAAAGTCTTCTATTTTCTTTGGGTGGTGGTCACTGGCCATTTCTTCATGCTCCAGTGAGTGGTACCATACCATACATGTATGGACAACACTAGTTGGACTCAGTGAATTGAATAAATAAATGAGTGAATAAATGAATAAATAAATAAATGAAAAGTAAAGGAGGTCATGAAGTGGAAAGGGAGATCGGATGGGGGTACAGGGAGAGTTGTGATGACTAGGAGTGGATATGATCAAGAGAAACTATACATATATATGTAAGAAATATTCAAATAATAAATTAAAATTAAAACAAAAACAACCAGCCAAGGAGGTAAGACAAGCCAACAAATGAGCAGTTCATGTATTTACTTTGTTGTAGCGACTACAAAAATTTAAATGGCTGAACTTTAAATACCTCATCTATAAAGACAGACCACTGCTTTTTTCCTTAAATGGTCACTGTATCTGTTTGATGTATATATATATGAAAGCCCTATGTTTCCTAGGCTGCCTGGGCTGACAGAACTTCAGATGGCTGTGATGATGGTCCTCCCAAACTCAGGTGAGTGAAGAGATGCACTCTCTGCTGCCTGAGGGTCACCAGACTGCAGTGAGCACAGGCAAAAGGTGAGGACTCAGCTAGGACCAGGAAGGAAACAGAGCTCTCAAGAAGCCTAGAGGCTGGATTTTATTTTTCAGGTGTAAGTTGTAGACTTTTCATTTGAATGAGAAATTACATGGAGGTAAGATACAATTAGAAGTTGCCCCCAGAAGTCCTAGTGATGAACCTGCCTTGAGATAAGAGATTCTGTTGCATTTCTTTGTTACTATAAATAGTGCTGATGATGTCAATCACTATTATTTTAGTGTACCTGTTGGATAGCACCACATATTTGAAACTGTTATATCATCTAATTCTTACTCAAAGACCATGGGAATACTTGTCATTTATCAGGTTTTTCCTAAGTACTAGGCACTCCTCCAAGCCCTTTACACATATTAATACATTTAATACTTGTAACAGCCTTATGAGATAGGCGCTATTGTTATCTCCAGTTTATAAATGAGGAAATCGCAGCAAAGAGAGATTAAATTACTTATCTGAGGCCATACTGCTATCAAAGTAATGGAGCTGGGAATCAAATCCTGGCAGCTTGGATCTGGTGCTCATTCTTACAGCCATTATATTATATCAACACTCTGAGTTTATTGTGTCCATAGTGATGAGAACTGAGACCATACTCAAATCTCTTGTTCAGAGTCACTCTTTTTGCATTACACTGTGACCAGGCTTATCTTTTTCCTTACAATCCTGTCTGCTAAAGAAATAGTACTATTCAGGGCTCATAACAAATGTCACATTACACAAATACCATCAGTAGCGTTTACTTATTGAGCATGTATAAAAAAAGAAGTGTTTACGCTAAGTGTTGGTGTACATGAGTTTGTGCTGTGTGTGTATATGCAATGTGTAGTGTTCTCCTTTCCTTCCTTCCTTCCTTCCTTCCTTCCTTCCTTCCTTCCTTCCTTCCTTCCTTCCTTCCTTCCTTCCTTCCTT
>NW_026591643.1:10681729-10709560 GCF_907164565.1 Psammomys obesus | reverse complement strand
CTTCCTTCCTTCCTTCCTTCCTTCCTTCCTTCCTTCCTTCCTTCCTTTGTTTTACTGTGGAGGAGTCCTTGGTTGAACCTGGAGCTCACTGATTCTTTTAGTAAAGATAGCCAGTTTGCCTCAGGGATTTGTGTTGTCTCTGCTTACTGCGCACTGGGATTTCAAGTGGCCTGTCATACCAGCAGAGCTCGAAAGTGGGTACTAGGAATCTGAATTGTGGTCTTCATGTTTGCATAGTGAGTCATTTGCCTGCAGAGCCATGTCTCTGCCTTGGGAAGCTGTATTTTCCATTTTTTTTAATTGAAATGTCACAAGTGAGGGGATTGAGCATCATTGAAACTTCACAATTAGTGGGAAATCCAAAATGAGGTCTTATGCAGCCCACAGTGATAACACGCATCACTCCACTCAATTCGTTCTCAACCATAATGGGTGATTTCAAAATCTGATCTTTCTTCTCTCCACTCTCATCCCAGGTGAATTCTATACTTATTGGTGTCTTGGGGGTATTTTAAAAGCATTCCAATTTTTAAAGTCTATAAGGAATCCTTGGCAAACTATTCAAATACAAGCCTCAGCAGCAAATTCCTTCCAATGTTAGCAAGCCTCAGGCCCCAGAAGAGCAGGTGTTTGTCTGACCCAAGTGTCACCTGCATGTGATGTATTTTATTAGCCTCCAGCAGAAATGTAGTCTGGCCTGTCCCTGCTCCAAGATGCAGTCTCCTACAATTGCGGGGAGGGGCTGAGGGTCTGTCTGTGAAGAATCTAGACTTGGGCTCTTCTCTAGGAACATACAAAGGAAATCTACAGCAGCATGTGCTCACAAATACATGAGGCACCATTAGTTCTGAAGTAGTTCCCAGCCCAAAACTTAGTAGAAACCAATTCCATGGCAGCTGGTGAAGGAAGTACAGACATCCCACTTCATAAATATCTCTTCTTCCAGCCCTGTCTAAGGGTATAAAGTCTTTATTTATATAACCAAGTTTAGGATACAGTTCCTTTTATTATCAGGATAGAAGAGGCAGAAAGGCAGAAGATGAAGAAGAGGAAGACTTTAACTTGAACCAGTAGAATACACACACAGTGAAACACACAAAAAGAAACAGAGTCTTAAAGAGAGTCTTCAATTCATTTCACCAGGCCCATCTAATAAAGGATAATCCTTGAAATCATCTCATTAGATACATAACTGTAGATAAAAAGCCTTTGTAAAAACAACGTGCTCGTAGTTATTGTTTTAATTGTTTCAAAAGAGACAGAAAATTGAAGAAGTGTGTATTTTGGGGAGAACAATGCCAAAGACATTACACTGTGGACTAGGTAATTGCAAAAATGCCTTTGGTGTGATCATTCTTCACCATTAGGCCTGTCTTCGCTCCTTTTCTTCCCTTGAGCCTTCCTGCACTCCAAAGTTTATCAGCTTACTCTGCTGAGCAACAAAAATGTAGACAGCTCCTGAGAGAAATGTTGCTCATTAGCACCCATCAGATACATTCTCTCAGCTTAACTATCATAACAGCAAACTCTTAAATCACTTTAAATGCCCTGGAAAATAAAACACAGCAATAATCTTTGATATCTTGTGTTTAGCACAGCATACATGTCAGCTGTGTACTGAACATTACTTTGCATAGAGACCCACTGTGAACTAAATTCAGCCCTGGGCCTCAAGTAACAAAGTGGCGTGCATGGTAACTTAAGATACACGTATTCTGAAAAGTGCAGTTCGTGATCAAACAAGCTGGCACAATAGGTAAATTGCTCACCATTAAGCCTGAAATTAGAATCTGCATAGTGGACCAAGACAATTGCCTCCTATAAGTTCTCTGTCCTCCAACCTCCATATATATTTCTTGGTGTATGCTCTCATGTGCATGCACTGGGCACGAGCACACAAACACACACACAGAGACACACACACATAGACACACTAATACATACACACACCGACATTTAAGAGATTACCTCAGAGGACAGGCTTTTTTACCATGGCTCTCTTTGCTATCTATACAAATCTTATATTTGAAGGCATCCCTGGGAGTTGCCATGTGTCCCAAGAATCTCTGTTCTGCAGGAGACTGTTGAGCTCACTTTGTGTCCTTCATTACTCTTAGAGCCTTGGAGTCCCAACCTACTAAGTTTGCCCACTATTTCCTGTTTTTCATACTGACAGAGATGCTGATCATTAGCTGGAAATGCCTGTGTACTTATAGTTGGGAGCAGGGACCTTGTCCTAAAGGAATTTGTAGCAGCTTAAGATCAACTCTCAAGTCATCTAAATTTTGCCATCGAACAGAGGTGGCAGAGCTGACAGAGTCTGATGACAGAGACACCGACCTTGTGCCATCAACACCCAGTGCCTGTTGTCTGTGGTGCATGTCAGCTACTCAGATTGTTCAGTGTGAAATTTAATTTGGGCTCCTGGGTGAGCAGAGAGGAGGGTGTGAAAAATATGACACTGGTTAATTTCATGTTTTACAGACCCAACAACCCCAAACTTACATTTCTTGGTGAAAACAGAACTGCAGGCCATTGCATGAAATGATATGTGGTCCACAGTGAAAATGAAGAGAGAAAGGGGAGAAAAACATAACAAATATATCATTTTCTAAAATCAAATAAACTCAGGAGCTTTCATTTTAATGGGTTAGATTGACAGACAATGAAAGAAAGGCCAAAGAGAGTTTCCTTTAACTCTTTCAATTTGCACATGACTGCAAGTACTCTGTAGCTTGTTGCCAAAAGCCCCTCACTCCACCCTCATCCATCTTCCTATGCTCATAGCTGGCCTTATTGTACACTTGTTTCAACTTTTCCTTTGCTTCTTTCTAGATTATAACATAAAACTCAAATGCTTATAAAAGGTCCCTATATAATGCAAACCTACACTAGGCACAGTCCTCTGATAGAACAGAAATTATATAATGTATACATATAATAAAATGCTTTTAGTAGAAAAACATATTACCAATGGAAGTTAGGTAGTCTAAAAATGGCTACCTGCTATGACTGGGGGTTGAGAACCTGGAATCCAGTGGACAGCAGTCCTGGTTGTCTCAGCAGTTTTGATCTGGATATACAGGCATGGAAGATTTCTGAAGACTGGCTTATCTTCAGTCCTGCTTGGAACCCCCAAAAAGATGAAATTTGATGTCAGTAAAGAATGTCAGTAGTGGTATCAGCAAAGACTGGCACACTCACTAGCAAGAAGCAAAGTTAAGCAAGTGTCATTGCTTTCTCCCAGGCCTCTCTGACTATCTGGACCACAATAAGATGCCACCCTGAATGCGCTCTCATCTCTGTTAATTTTCCCTAGAAATGCTTTCAAAACCCTTCCCAAAAACTTGTCCCTTAGCCTATTTCAGATCCAATCATTCTGACAATCAATGTTAACTATCATTGACAGAGCCCATCCTCCATACCCCACATTCTATGCTTCAGTCAGCTTTTATCTTCAGTCAACCTAATTTTTATCAACCACATTAATCTACCAGATTAAAAATAATCTACCACATTAATCTCTCTTATATTGCTACTACTATTATGTACTGTATAGCTTCAATCTGAAATGTTTACAGATTGCAGTCTGAACACTTGTTCCCTAGTTGGTGATACTATTTTAAGACTCTTGGAAACCTTCAGGAGATAGGGCAGAGCTGACAGAGTATGTCAGGTCTTTTGAAAGTAATAGCCAAAGCTCTGGTTGTGGCCTTACTTCATGCTTCTACGCCTGCTAAGATACAAACAAATGTTGCCTCCACTATGCCTCTCACACCACAGTGTACTAAAATCTCTTGAGAATGTGAGTTAAAATAAACCTTCCATTATTTATTTCTCTCAGGTGTTGAGATCATCACAAAGAAAGAAAAGTAGCTAATACAATCATGAAGTTCTTCCTGCCTAGACTTTCTCCACTTTGGATCTGACAATGGCTATTTGATATCCTGAACTCTGGATTTCTACTTATCAGCTGCAGATCTTGGTCAGTTTTAACTCTGTTTAATTTCCCGCCAGCATATAAGCATCAGGTGTATGTCGTGAAGATACCTGATAAAACAGGGTCAGATGAAAGGGGAGGAGGTCCTCCCCTATCAGTGGACTTGGAAAGGGGCAGGGAGGAGACCAGGGAGGGAGTGTGGGGTTGGGGAGGGAATGAGGGAGCGGGATACAGCTGGGACACAGAGTTAACAAAATGTAACTAAAAAGAAAAATAAAATAAATAAAAAAAAAGAAAGTGTGAGAAAATGCCTGACACACAAGGTACATCTGAACGACTTATTTTTTATTAATCTGCTTAGCTCAGGTATGTCTTCTACGAAATACGTCTCAATTCTCACATGTGGTCTGATGATATAATTCACCTTGAATGTGCATCAGTTTCTGCAATCACTTTTCCCCTTATTATTCTTAAAAGTGTATGCCTTTCTTTCTGCTACTAGATTTCATTTGTTTTCTTTAATTAATTAATGAGTTTTTCACTCTACATCCCAATCTTACCCCCCCTCCTACTGGTGCTACCCTCCATCCCTCTCCCCTCATCTCTTCCTGCTCCCCTCAGAAAAAGGAACCTCAACCACCACCAATCCACGTCAGTACATCAAGGCACATCATGTCCAAGCGCATTGTCTTTCTCAGCCATGCCAGGGGGAAGTAATCAAAAAGCATACAACAGAGTCTATGTCAGAGACATCCCTTGATCCACTTACTAGGAAACCCACATGAAGACCAAGCTGCCAATCAGGTACACATGTGTAGGGGGCCTGCCTCCAGTCCATGCACGGTCCTTGGTAAGTGCTTCAGTCTCCACAAGCCCCTCTGGGCCCAGGTTCATTGGCTATTTCATAGTTTGTGCTTGGTTATATTGGTATGCTCAATTCTAAGTCAAAATTCCAAAATAAAATTATTGGATATGTGGCTGAATTTATTAGTAGCAGAATAAATCAGTGTTTGCATCCACTGATCACTATTCAGAAGCTAGATCTACCTTCTTCTAGTATTTTATCTGGATCCACTAGTAGAGCAAAATGTATTCTGCAGATAGTGGTGAGGCTGCAGGCATGATAGTAAAGGGTTCCTAAGGAACTCATATCAGCTTGAAGAGCCTGACTTTACCTGCACGGTGTTGAAGGGTGTTAATTTCAATAATGAAAGAGGTAGCAAGACTAGTGACACCTGGGTCAGTGATGGAGCCACCATGGCAAGAACCCTGTCAAGTTTCTGTGAAGCAGCTGCCATTTTAGAAAGAGAGGACTGCCTTGGCCAGAGAACACATTCATATATTTATTCCCCAGGAAGGAAAAGGTGCTTAGAGATCAACAGGGAAGGATTCCAATCTTCACCTCTTTGTGGCATAATTGTATGGCTGTCTGCAGGACTTTTCCATGTTCTGAGTTTTCATTTCCTCTTCTGTATGTTGAAGAATGGAGCTTGGGAATAGCAGTTGAGAAAGAAGTAAACATTTTTATGCTCTTATTAATTGACTGACAAATTTAAGTAAGTGAATATGTTTATCTATGTGTATGAAAGTTTCTGTCTCTTGACTTTTTTCCCATTTTCTTTGCCAACATAAGTTTTTTCCACCTCTCTGACCTATTTTATAGCTCATCCTAGAAGTATTTGCTAATAACTTGTTTATTTGAAAATATTAACACATGATAATTTTTTATTAATTACACTTTATTCACTTTGTATCCCACCTGTAGCTCCCTCTCTCTTCCCCTCCTAATTCCACCCTCCCCCTCTCTTCTCCACCATGCCCCTCCCCCAGTCCACTGATAGAGGAGGTCTTAATCTTCTGATCCTAGCCTATCAGGTCTCATCAGAAGTGGCTGCATTGTCTTCTTCTTGGCCTGGTAGGGCTGCACCCCCCTCCGAAGGAGGTGATCAAAAAGCAGGCCAATCAGTTCATGTCAGAAACAGTCCCTGTTTCCCTAAATAAGGAACCCATTTAGATACTGAGCTGCTATGAGCTACATCTGTGCAGGGGTTCTAGGTTATTTCAATGAATGATCCTTGGTTGGAGTATCAGTCTCAGAAAAGACTCCTGTGCCCAGATTTTTTGATTCTGTTGCTATCCTTGTAGAGCCCCTGTCCCCTCCATGTCTTTCTATCTCCCCCTGCACTCTGCCAAATGTTTGGCTATAAGTCTCAGAAACTGCCTTGATACCCTGCAGAGCAGAGTCTCTCAGAGGCCTTCTGTGGTAGGGTCCTCTCCTGTTCCCTGTTTTCTCCATCTTCTGAATCCATCCTCTTTGCCTTTCTGAATAAGGATTGAACATCTTACCCAGAGTGCTCCTTCCTGATTAGCTTCCTTAGGTGTACAGGTTTTAGTATGTTTGTCTTATATTATATGTCTAATATCCATTTATGATTGAGTATATATCCTGTGTGTCTTTCTCCTCACTTAGGATGGTCTTTTCCAATTACCACTATTTGCCTGCAAATTTCATGATTTCCTTGTTTTTAATTGCTGAGTAGTATTTCATTGTGTAAATGTACCCCAAATTCTGTATCCATTCCTCAATTGAGGAACATCTGGGTTGTTTCCAGATTCTGGCTATTACAAATACACCTACTACAAACATGTTGAGCAAATGTCCTTGTTGTATACTTGAGCATATTTTGGATATATGCCTAGGAGTAGTATAGCGGGATCTTGAGGTAGTACTATTCCTAATTGTCTAAGAAAATGCCAGATGAATTTCCAAAGTGGTTGTACAAGTTTACATTCCCACCAGCAGTGAAGGAGGGTTCTCCTTTCTCCACATCCTCTCCAGCATGTGTTGTTACTTGACTTTTGACTTTTGATCTTAGCCATTCTGATGGGTGTAAGGTGAAATATCAGGGTCATTTTGATTTGCATTTCCCTGATGACTAAGGATGGTGAACATTTCTTTAAGTGTTTCTCTGCCATTCTATATTCCTCTGTTGAGAATTCTCTGTTTAGTTCTGTACCCCATTTTTTAATTGGATTACTTGATTTATTGCTCTTTAACTTCTTGAGATTTTTATATATTCTGAATATTAACCCTCCATCAGATATAGGGTTGGTGAAGATCCTTTCCCAGTCTATAGGCAGTCATTTTGTTCTGACAACAGTGTCCTTTGCTTTACAGAAACTTTTCAGTTTCAAGAGGTCTCATTTATTGATTTTTGATCTTAGAGCCTGCGCTGTTCGTCTTCTGTTCAGGAAATTGTCTCCTGTACCAATGAAGTCAATGCTCTTCCCCACTTTTTCTTCTAAGTGGTTTAGTGTGTCTGGTTTTATGTTGAGGTGTTTGATCCACTTGGACTTTAGTTTTGTGCAGGGTGATAAGTATGGATCTATTTGCATTTTTCTTCATGTAGACATCCAATTAGACCAGCACCATTTTTGAAGATGCTGTCATTTTTCCCATTGTATGATTTTGGCATCTTTGTCAAAAATCAGGTGTCCATAAGTGTGTGGGTTTATTTCAAGGTCTTCTATTAAATTCCATTGATCCATTGTTTTAGCAATTCTGGGCTTCTTGTTATTCCATATGAAGTTGAGAATTTTTCTTTCAAGGTCTGTAAAGAATTGTGTTGGTAATTTGATGGGAATTGCATTGACTCTGTAGATTGCTTTTGGTAAGATGGCCATTCTTACTATGTTAATCCTGCCAAGCTATGAGCATGTGAGATCTTTCAATCTTCTGATATCTTCTCTTACTTGTTTCTTCAGGGACTGGAAATTTTTTCATACAAGTCTTTGACTTGCTTGTTTAGAATCACATCAAGGTACTTTATATCCTTTGTGCCTATTGTGAAGGGTGTTGTTTCCCTAATTTCTTTCTCAGCCCTTTTGTCTTTTGTATACAGGAGTGCTACTGATTTTTTTGAGTTAATTTTGTATCCGGCCACTTTGTTGAAGGTGTTTATCAGCTGTAGGAGTTCCCTGATAGAATTATTGGGGTCACTCAACACCTGATAATTTTTAACTACTGACATTGAATAATTACTTAGGTGTTTTTCGTTGGCAGAAATTGGAGACACTTTAACTACATAGAAAAACCAGAGAAATCCTCAAACATTTCACTAGGCAGATTGACACTCTGGCATTAAAAATTATAAGGCCCAATTGCTAATGATGTCACATTTGCTAATCTTTGTTACAGACTATGAGTTTTATATGAGGAAATACTTGCTAATTATCTCACCCTTAACTTGTACTCCTCATCAGACAGCAAACATATAGCTAATATTTAATAAATGTTTGTTGAAACAAATGTATGTATTCACACACTTCATCGTAATCATCATCATTGTTGCCATCATCATTTTTGGAACAGTCTTATGCATAAATACAGGTTATATATGCTTCTGCATGTTCTCTCTTATTCTTTCACATGGAAGACCTCCTACTCCAATACCATCATTCCCAATCAAATACTCAATTTCTTGGCATAAAACCTACCACATGATACCTACATACTCACTTGCCCCGGTAGAAGTTATCAGTTTCTACCTGGGTCCATTCTCCACCAGCACCTCCACCACATATATTTTCACCTTTCCAGAGAATTGGCAACTGCACCCACTCATTTTCTTAAGAAGCAAAAAAATTCCCGGTAGCAGATGCGTTGTCTTCTATCTCAAGTAAAAGATGCACCAATAGGCATCCAGATATATATTCAGTAGTTAGAGGATGATGTGGGGAGGATGCCTAGGCCCTTTACAATACCTCACTGATCTCATATAGGCCATAGGTCAGTGGAATCTATGCCATTGAAATGAGATATAAAGCCAGATATCAAGCAAAGTTTCATGTAACTTCTATTAAAAAAAATATTCCTCCTCCTATCTATCTATCTATTTATCTATCTATCTATCTATCTATCTATCTATCTATCTATCTATCTCCACAGACACCCACACACCTTTACAAATTTCTTAAAAAAAAAAAAAGAAGAAGTCAAGCTGTAGAAAATAATTTTAATCAACACCATGCTAGTGTGGGCTGAGGGTGAAATAGGAGATTAATGCTTTTATCTCTGCTGGGGACATGGATGACTTTGCCACTGATTCTATTCAAAGTCTCACCCCAGGTGTGTTCCCATAGCATTTCTGCATTAAACAGTGGCGAGACCGGGTCTAACATCTTTTATTATCTTGGCAAATCTGCACACACTGTGTAGTGGGGCCATAGCAAAAATATCCAATACCCCATTAGCACAGCTAAATATTTGATTTCTAAAATCAAGTGGAAAATGAAACTTGGCACCTGGTGTGGAGCTGGTGTGGCTGTGATGTCTGGGTCTGGGCTGTGCTTCTTCACTGCTTCACAGCTCTGAAGTTTACAGAGGCTGTCGGGAGCATCTCTTCACTTCACTTCCATGGCAGCTGTGCAATGTAGACCTAATGCAACCCTACTCCCTGCGAGAGAGCTGACACTTGGGAAAGTGAGGTGGCTTGTCTAGTTGACTGGCCCTTAAACACGTACAGCCTGACTCCTTAACAGATATGGCCCATTAGTGCTGGGCATGGGAGCCTGTATTCCGTGTGATTCCTTCCTGTGCCTCAATACACCAGCACTGGATCGAGAATGTTCTAAGCAAGAAATATGATTTCACATTTACCATGGAAATTGTTATCCTTCTGTTTTCCTTTCTCCCTTCTTGACTTTTGCCATTCTACCCTCCCCGCCGCCCAAACACACAAATGTGGAACAATTTCATCCTGTTATACACTTGACACTCGTGATGAAAGAGAGGCCTGACTAGCACATGTGATGTCCATGTGATTATGAAGCTTCATACCCAGGTAAACAATAGGCTTACATGTTTAAATAATAGAATGAAATAGAGGAACTGTGAAGTTCAAGAAGGTAGAAGTGGATAAGGGAGAGGTGCGGTATGGAAATGACCTTTAAACTAACAACGAAACTGGATTTCAAGTAAAAAATAGTTCTGATGAAACAGAGAGGGTGGCACAGCTGCAGAGACTCTCCAGAAGAAACAAGCAGCAAAAGCTGATGCTCAGAACATGAAAAACACCTTCCATTCACTGAGAGTATTTCAGTATTATCTGAGGACTCTGGTAGTGAATTAATAGACAAAGTAGGTGATGCATGAACCAAGGACCATGCACGGAGAAGATCCAGGCCTCCACTCAGATTTAGCTAGCTCATTGGCAGCTCAGTCTCCAGGTGGGTTCCCAGGTAAGGGGATCAGG
This sequence comes from Psammomys obesus, assembly GCF_907164565.1. Taxonomy (NCBI): domain Eukaryota; kingdom Metazoa; phylum Chordata; class Mammalia; order Rodentia; family Muridae; genus Psammomys; species Psammomys obesus. The sequence continues at coordinate 10,699,366 of NW_026591643.1, read as the reverse complement.
GACTGTCTCTGACAAGGACTCTGTTGCCTGCTCTTTGATCACTTCCCCCATTGTGGCGGCCTTGCCAGGCCAAGAGGAAGAGGATCCAGGCAGTCCTGATGAGACTTGATAGTAGGGATGGAAGACTTCCTCTTTCAGTGGACTGGGGAAGAGGATGGGGGGAACAGGGAGGGAATGTGGGGCCTGGAGGAGATGAGGGAGGGATGTACAATTGGGATATAAAGTGAATAAATTGTAAAAAAAATAAAATAAAATAAAATTTTGAAAAATAAATGAATAAATAAATAAATAAAGCCACAAAAATAAGCAATGTAGGTGAGGCTAGATGTTAGAGTCAAGGGGAAGTGTAGGATCCCCCAAACTCTATTGTATAAACACATGTACTAGCTGTTATTAATGCACATGTGCTCATTCTGTAAGGTTGAGTTAGAGCCTATGATTTTTCCCTTTGTAGGAAGATTGACAGTGATAGGCTAGAATGTAACTATAAACCATGACAAGATTTAGATCTGTGCTGTCCAGTTTTGTCGTTACTAACTTCATATGAATGTTGAATGTTTAAAATGTGGGTAGCTTCATCTTAAACCAACAGGAGTATGAAATAGACAACTCACCCTGAAGATTTAGGCTAAAACATCTGAATAATCTCATTGGTAATATCTAATTATTCTATCCTAAAATGATTGTATTCACATATTGAATTAAAAATAATAAATATTAATATCAAGTTGCCCTGTTTTAGGTATTTGGTATTGATAGAAAAAGCAAATCACATATTGACTGTATATTATCATGGAACATCTCACCCAGCTGAAGGACAGTTCAGCCTGTTTAAGTCACAGTGGAAACACAGAAAAAGGAATTCAAGGGATAGAAAAGAGGAAGGGATCTGAGAGGGATGGGGGATATGAAAATGACATTAAGAAAATTAATTAATATAATTAATTCTACTTACTATTTACACACATTTTAAACTCTGGGTTTAAAACATTAGAATTATTACACTGATTTTATTATTTTTATACCAGGCAGTACTACTCTGGACCTAGTCTTCCTGCCATGGTTAATTTGCCTTCTGTTCTTTCAATACTGTGGGCTTTCCTACGTTGGCTTCCACATCTCACAATGACCTTCTGGCTACTGATATTATTCACTTAGTTCATCAGACAGTGCTGATTCGCCTACAGCAGAGGTTGCTAAACTTGGAATTATCAGAGAAGCTGGGGACCAAACCATAATTGGTTCTAATCTAAATACCTGACCTCAGGTAGCCTTTGTGTGTGTTCAGAGCACTAATATAGAATTTAGAGTTAATCTAATGCTTGTTTTGCAAATAGTTAAACTAAAGATCAGAGACAGGATATTAAGTTCAGGTGACAGAATAATCAAGGTTTCTTAATCCCTATAGCTCTTTACTCTGTTCTTTGCATTCTGTGTGAAATCATTCATTTGGGTCTGCTATAGTAATTTTTCTTCAAATACTTTTATATATATTTGTATTATCACACACCAGGAAGGAAACTATATGTGTGGGCAGCCTGGAAAGATGGAAAAAGACCTCTTTCTAGAAAAATGCTTTGACAATTAAGGAAAGACCAAGGTTTAAGGTAAATGCATATTGTTAAAACAGACAAAAAAAATGAGTACATATAAACACTGGTGAAGTTTAATTCTCTCTCCTTTTCCTTTTCTCTCTCCTCTTTTCACTCTCATATTCAAAAGCCAAAAGCTTTCCATGATCATGTTACCATACACTGAAGGAATCTCTGGACCCAGTGATGGTTCTTCCTTAGAACTCCTTACAACAGGCTTGTCAGGGTGACATCTGATTTATTAGAGCCCTACACTGGCTACAGTGAAAATTCAAAGCTAGACTTCTGTGAACTGAGTCAGAATGACCTTTGGCCTTCTCCTATGATCTTCAAGGGATTATCCTAATTGTATTCCCCTAAGAAAATTCAATAGATGATCCAGGCAGCTTTGGTAACACACAAGCAACTCTTGCCTTTGAAGAAGTATCCTTTATTCTTCTTCATAAAATTTTTTGTTAAAATTGGAAACAAAATGTTTCTAGGAATCTTTATTTAAGTTTCTCTAACCACCCTCCTGGACAGGAGGACAGATGTATAAAAACATTGTTACTTTAGGGCTTTTAATAAATCAGAAAATGTTTAGCTTTTGATTTGGTAGAAGCTAAAAATATGTTAGTATACTCCAAAAGGTTTTGCATTACAGTCAAAATCACATTAGATCAGACACCAGTGATGAATGAATAGTTACTAAGGGGGCTGAAGATAGCCCCAGATTATTTGGATCTGCAACATTCCAACATCTCTACAATTATTGAGCCCTAGTCAGTAAATCAGCTTTGATAGAATGTTCAGCATAGCTTCTTTCTGAGAAGTTTAGCTCACTGGGGTGACATTGACATCAAAGTGTGTTGACTTGTTCAAATGCCACAAAAATGGCCAGTAGGTTAGAGAAATAAGTAATTACTGGTTGAAGCTCAGATGACATCAGATTGCTAAGAGGCCCCACCTGAGACAATGCAGTCTTCAGAGTTTCCCAATCAGCAATACATAGCAAGATGAGCAAGCCTTCTCTACAGAGTGCTTAACACCAACAGAAATTCATGAACATATTTAGGACTGAGTTCCAATACTTCTTCCTTGTCTGGATAAATGGGTAGCTGTTTTTGAAAATTTTTGTCTTTTTTTATTGTTATATCTCTACCACCTTTATTTTTTAAAAATATAAATCATGATGCTAGAGAGATGCCTTCAATATCTTGCTGATCCAGGGTTTGATTCTCAGCACTTACATCTGACATCTCACAATCACCTGTAACTTCAGTTCCAAGAGTTCCAACTCCCTCTTCTGAATACTGCAGGCACTGCACGCATGTGGTACATATACCAACAAGCAAGAGCACACACATACATGTAAATAAAGACGTCTACATCCTATTTGTGATTTTGTAATTACAAATATTGTATTTTTATTTTGCTACATTCATTCTCGACAACCCTTTATTTCAATCAGTATTTACAGTATTTTACAAAAGTAACAGACCCAGTTATAAAATATCTTCGAGCTTTCAATATTATATTTTAGCAGGTAAGATATCTCGCTCTTCCCCAGCAGACATTTGTAATTTTAAAGGTGTTCTCTAATAGCCTCATTAGCCCAATAAAAAGAAATATGTGACCCTGCGTGCTATGTTTATATTTCCCTTACATGGATCTATCTGAAAGCTTGTTTCAATTTGCCACCCATAGAGAATGATATTGAGACTTTCATTCTATTTTCACACTAAGGTTTTGAAATCTGGCGAGCATCTTATTCTTACAGAAGTATATAGTTAAGTAAATCCATTTTAGTGTGCTAAAGTCACAGTGCCTGGGACAACTGTATGAGACAGTTTAGCTCCAACCCAAAATGTATGTGGGACTTATTGGCAATGAGCAAAGCAACTGGGTTGGGTAAATTCGTTGGCTAAAAGCCTATCTCATAGAGCACCTAATGTCGCCCTTGTACATCTCAGCAAGCAAAACGAGCTGGAGAATGTCCATTTAATTGTCTCATTCTCAGACCAGAAAGTTAACATAAGCCGCACCCACTTAATAGACTCAGCCTGCACTGAACATCGATCCTATGGGGATTAGCATCACCTCTAGGGCACATGTGCCCTGAGAGTGTGTGCTGAAGGAAAAGTTACTTTGATGATTGGCAAAAGCAGGGTAGAGGATAGGGCTTGTGTCTCCTGCCCAGGGCTCTTCACACCAAACCCTGCTGTCATGCAAATTGATTTATTTTCAAGATCTGGAACAGTGTAGCAATTGCATCAGGGACATGCTGGTGGGGTGCAGATGCCGAGGTACTGATTACTATTTAAATTTCTGTGTGAGTGGGTGTCCAGTGGGCACAGTTGGAACTCATTGTGTTGGGATCTGAATTCGCCTGCAGGAGGGATGCTGGATGCCATTTACACAGCAAAGGACGGGCACCTGCTACTTGCTTTTTTTCTTTTTTTTTTTTTTAAACAAACATATGTTTGAAGATGTGCCTGAGCCTCACAGGGTTCCAAACTTTCCTCCAAAGCAACCCCATGTCAAAGCTTAGAAATTGTATCTCTGAAGTCCCTTCTTTCTTCATCTTTGCATATTTATATTCTCCTCATTCTTAACACCCAATCAAGAGAAGCATATAGAAGTACATTTAATTAGATTGCCTTTCCTGTGATTCCTGATAAGAATTCCTTCTGCCTCTAGATGGGGTAGAGTTGAGTTCTAAGTTTGAACCCATAGTTCCTGCTTTCTTCCTGGGTCACAGAAAGACTGTGTTTCAGGAAAGATGTCTGTTAGAAATAAATGAATATAAAATATGAGCTGATAACAATATTTTAAATTTTTGGCCACATCTACTTTTCTTGTATGTGTGTGTGTTTGTGTTTGCATGTACGGTGCATGTGCATGAATCAGGGAAACTGTAGGAGTCAGTTCTCCTGTTTCATCACCAACTCAGGTACTGAACTCAGGTGGTCACTGGTGACTAATTCCCTACCACTGTGAAACTTCCTAGGCCTTGAGCTTGGCCTTTTATACCCTCTAAAGCAGGACTTCCTTTGTAAACTTCCCCATTGTAATTCATTCTTAACAGAATAAAATTTACATAAAATTGATAAATTAGGTATGTTTATCAAATACTGATAATAAATGATAAAGTAATATATTCAGAAATAATTCCTTGATATGGATATAATGTAGCATTTATTAAAAACAAATGCAAGTTTGCATACTAATAAGAATATGCTTATATATTTTTATATTAAGAATTAATTCTTGGTTATATATTTGAAACTGCAGGACATAAAGCATCTTTGACGTTCACAGTAAATTGATATTTTAATTTTGTAGCCACCAATGCCAAGATCGGCAGAGAACAACAGAACTATATGTACAGCCATTTTAGAAATTCTTAGTAATTCTGTCCTAGTCCCATACCACAATTCATTTAGTGTTTATCTATGAAATTCAAGTCAGCACTTCAAGCAGCAGATTTTTAATATCAAACATCCTAACACAATCCAATCCAAAGACATACCTATATGATACTTACCTGCTGACAAACGACAGCAGGGAAATGCTGAAAGTATTGATTTTCATTAATCGGTCCATTTTATTTCTGTAAGAGCAGAAAACTTTGTGTTTTCTGCTTCATGACATAGAATAGTCACAGATCTGAGCCAAGATGCTCCAGGCAGTGCTCACTGGCACCGGGTGGCGTGACAGCACGTGCCATGTAAAGAGCACATGCTGCGTGTTCGGAGCCAAGGCTGCAGCGCAGTCACGAGATGTACCAGAGGCTAATGGTGAAGAACTACCTCAGACTAATGGCACTTGATTTTCAATGAATTTTGCTCATTACACATTCAAAAACCTTTAGTCACTGCCAGATTTTTCACAGTCCCCACATTCAGTTAGGTGACCCAATGCTTAAGAAACTGTGCTCTCAGAGAGTTTTCCAGATTCCAGGTATGTGTACACCATTTCACAATCATTGCCCTAGGTATTTCATTAGTAATGTCTGACATTTTTATCTTTCTGTTTTCTTAAGTTAAATATGTTTACTTTTATGTAAAGCAGCATTATCCTTGAAAAATGAGTACATATGTATTGTGTATTTCCTGTTTTACTATAATCATAATTATTGAATACATATGAGCAGATGCATATATGCATAGTCACTGTGTACCTGCTAAAACTGAGTGTGCTGTTGCTAGTGACATATATATTTAATTTAAAGTCTTTCTTCTATGGCATCACCATCATTACATAGACCCTGCTGCAAGTGGGGCTAACAGATTTTATGGCAAAGGTATGTGATTACAGGTCAGAGTTGCTGTTTTAAGACCAAATTCATATTCTTGTCTAACTGTCTCAGACAATATTATATGCTCCATAAGAACAGAGTTTAGATAGTGTAGAATTCCATATATGTGCTTTGGACTCTACTAGTTTATGCAAATGCTATATTTCATCCGGCCTACTTTGCTTTTGAAAATGGAGAGGATGTGTCTCCTGTGGCTGAGGGAACATCATATAAAATTTGTGTTTATATGATAAATATGTGGAAGGGATGGGATTATGATATGTTTGCATGATGTGACATATGCATTCTCTGTCTCATCTCTCTCTCTCTCTGTCTGTGTGTATGTGTGTGTGTGTGTGTGTGTGTGTGAGTTGTGTGTGTGTGTGAGTTGTGTGTGTGTTTGAGAGTGTGTGTGTGAAGACTCATATGCTACAGTGGGTATGTGGAGGTTAGGGAAAAACCTTGAGTATCAGTCCTCACCTGTTTGAGATAAGATATCTTTGTTCATTTTTGCTTCATAGGCCAGGCTGGCTTGTCTGAGAGATTCACATTTCAGCCTTCCATTTCATCATAAGAACAAAGGGATTTCTGGTGAGCTACTGAGCCTAGCATGATTTGTGTTCTGGGGATTCAACTCAGATCTTCATACTTGCTTGGCAGGTGCTTTGCTCATGAGGCATCTCCATTAATTAAATTGTTTCCTTTCTTTCTCACCAGTCTTTAAAACTGGGATTCATTTATAGCTTACACCAATCTAAATTAAATCCAAACAATAATAACAATAATAGCAATAATAACTTTATTTAATAATAATGCTATTATTGTTACGATTATTATTGGTGTTTTTGTGGGACTTTCAACAAAAGGAATGGGGGCTGCTTCTGATGTTTTTGCCTGCTTTTGTGACCCTTTTTCTTCTACCAGGTTCCTCATCCAGCTTTCATATGAGGGAGGCACTTAGTCTCATTCCAACTTGATATGACAGGTTTGGTTGATAACCCTGGGAACACTGTCTTTTTCTAAAGGAAAATGTAAGAGGGATGGATGGGGAAGGAGCAGGTGGAAGAGTCAAGACTGAGAGAAAAAGAGAGAAAAAAACATGGTTGATATGTGATAAATGAAAGAGTAAATTAATAAAAATAGGTAAAATTAATAGCATTATTATTCCCTGTATTAGTCAGATTTCTATTGCTATGATAAAATACTATAAGTAAAAAAAAAAAAAAAACGTGTAGAGGAGGGGGGTTATTTAATCTTACAGTTTATAGTCCATCACAAGGGAAGTTACGGCAGGAATTAAGGACAGGAACCAAAGACAGGAACCGAAGAAGACCTGGAGGAATGTTGATTATTGTCTTCCTCTTTATGGCTTTGTTCAGCCTGCTTTCTTCTATAATTCAGGACCATCTGCTCAGGGATTACATAATAGTTCAGTCCCAAATCAATAATTAATCATACAAATATCTGAAGAACTTACCTACAGGGAATCTGATAGATGAATTTTCTCAATTGAGGGGCTAGATTCCCATATCAAGTGATACAAGTCCACCCGCAACTCTTTTTCCAGGGGTTCTAACCCTGGAAATTAACTATCTAAATCTAGTCTTCTGATCTCTTTAAGAACCTTCATGCATGTAATGCACATACAAACACTCACACACAAACATGCATATATAATAATCTGTAAAATTTTCTATAAATTAGTTTTCTCATCACATTGTATATATTTTCATTGCTCAGTAGCCTCTGTTGGTTTCATAGCATAGACCTAGAATATACCCTTATTTTTATGTTTTGTTCACTGTAAAGTAGTTATTTTAGTCATGCATGCTAAATTCTAATTTATAATTTTTTTATTTATTCATTTGTGTATGGCAGAGATATAGGTAGTATGGTATGTGTGTTTTGTGTGCATCAAGGTGTGTGTATCTATGTTTGTGTATGCAAAGAGGAGTGGTGTACACAGTCATGCAGATAGTAAATGAAAAGAATGGTCCATGAACTTAGGGGAGTCAATTTCCTTAACCTCTGCTCAGAGTCCTTAGTGAACTTTCCAACTTTATGAGTGCTTAAGAGAGTTAGATTTGAAGACTAACTGTTGAAATCTATTTTTTTATAAATCTGTTCTTTTTTGTTGTTGTTTATCACACTTTTTAATTTTATTATATGTTTATTTTTATTTATTATATTAATTAGTTTATTTAATTTGCATCACAGCTGTAGTCCCTTCCCTCATTCCCTCCCAATCCCACCCTCCCTCCCTCATCTCCTTTCTGCCCCTCTCTAAGTCCACTGATAGGGGAGGACCTCCTCCCCTTCCATCTGACCCTACTCTACCAAGTCTCATCAGAACTGGCTGCACTGTCCTCTGTGGCCTCACAAGGCTGCTTCCTCCTCAGCGGGGGAGGTCAAAGAGTCAGCCACTGAGTTTATGTCAGGAATAGTCCCTGTTCCCCTTAGTAGGGAAACCCAGTTGGATGCTGAGCTGCCATGGGCTACATCTGAGCAGGGGTTCTAGATTATATCCATACATGATCCTTGGTTGGAGATATAGTCTCAGAAAAGACCCCTGTGCCCAGATATATTTGGTCCTTGTGGTGCTCCTGTCCTCTCCAGGTCTTACTAACTCCCTTTCTTTCAAATGATTCCTTGCACTCTGCCCAAGGTTTCATTATGAGTCTCAGCATCTGCTTTGATACACTGCTAGGTAGAGTCTTTCAGAGACCTTCTATAGTAAGCGCCTGTCCTGTTTTCTTGTTTTCTCCTACTTCCAATGTCCATCCCATTTGTCTTTCTAAGTGAGGGTTGAGCATCTTACCCTGGGATCTCCTTCTTGTTTAGCTTTTTTAGGTGTACAGATTTTAATATGTTCATCCTATCTTATAGGCCAAGTATCCACTTATAAGTGAGTATATACTGTGTGTGTCTTCTGCTTCTGTGATATCTCACTCAGGATGATCTTTCCTAGATCTCATCATTTGCCATTTCACCATTTCATGAAAATCTAATTTTTATGTGAATTTTATCACAGAACTGATGTTATGTATTAATAGTTGCAGCTCATCCTTTTATTTTATTTTATTACGTCAAGGCAAAAGGAGATGAGGTTATTCACAAAACATTGAACTAGTTAGCTTCATGTAGGTTTACTTAGAAGGCTCATTTTAGCAGCAAGCATCAGATAACCGATCTGTTAATAACTCTTTTTCTTTCTCTGGTAATTATAATTTTCTTCTCTGGGATTCAACAAGGTAAAACTTGTTTTACCCACACAGATGCAAGACTGTAGTATTCGGCCTTTGATGAGGTTGATTTCCATGCTGGGTTTCCTACTTGTTTTGCTTACTCTCAGGGTTCAGTTTGTGTTGGAGTGCCCATCTGCATAGACTCTGCCCCTTCCTCAGTTTCTCCTCCTTTGACTATTTGATCATGTAAGGTGAATATCGTAATAACATCTGGCCTTCTGAAGCTCTTTTACAGTGATGCAGTTCTGAGTTTCAGGAACACATCACGTTTCAAACCGTATGGAAATAAAAGTACAGTTTCCAAATTTAAAGAACATGAAAAGCCACACATATGGGGCCCTTGAAGCACACTAATTCACTTTCAACATGCCAGGTCCTACCAACAGTTACAATTAATGGTCTCCATGTCAGTCAAGGCTCTTGCTGAAGGAAGTGCAGACCTTGTTAGAGAATAGGAACGTTTATGTGTCTACATTTCCATGTGAGTATTAGCAGCCCCCACAGATCTATTGGATTCAAAACAGTCAAGAGCTTGGAACCCTTCTGCAGTTTTCAATAATTAAAGTACTCTCATCTTTTAAGAAACCCTCATCTCTATCCATGGCTAAGGGGTTCACATTCCTTTTGAAAAATCTGTAACAATAAAAGGCAATTAAACTGCCACTATTTTGTGCTAAGTTCTATTTAAATAATATGCCTTTTCTTTTTACCTGAAAACATGGACATTTCTCATCCCCACTATTTACCGTATGTAACATACATCCTTTACCCACCTGTGCTGCTGCCTTCAATAGTGCTTGGGTTTTGTATGGAGCGACCTCCTTTAACCCTAGACTACTTACGATCTTCTATCAACACAATGCTGGTGGCTCCTTTTAATTTCTCAAGTTCTGGCTAAAATAACAACCAAAACCTTTTTTTATTCATCTCCTTATTTTTACCACATTTTTTCCCTGTATTGTGGCTTTTTTACATGCCTTCACTATATGTTATTTGTTTTATGGTATTTGCTTGCTTAAGAATTTGCTTTCTTGTCCCTCCACATGAGAATTTTAGTCATTATTGAACATTTAAAGTAGCTGCTGAAGACAACTGTCCACAGATACATAGCCCTTTGCATAAGAGAAATTTTAGAGATTTTCTCAGTGATTTGTGAGTATCTGCAGTATCTGTGTCAAGGATCAAATAGTTTTATTTTATTTTTTCCTATAACTCATGCTAGAAGTAAGCAGCTTAGACGATAGAGTCTATCTATGCTCATGGCTGGATGACCACCCCATGGTTGGACAAAATCATTGTTCAGCTGGTGAGATAGATAAGAGACTAATGCTGGGATATTTTCAATCACCAACTTTTACACTCAATTTATGACATTGTTTTACTCATTGTTTACTTTTTAAGACTTTTTCCGTTTTGATAGTTATTGCCAGATACTTTTAACTGTAAATGTGGAAGAAAGAAAATTTTATGCTAAAAACAAAATTTAAACCTTTGAAAGGCCTGGAGTGGGTTTGTAGGGAGTTCTCCTTTTATGAGGGGCAGGGGATGGAGATGAGGGAGGGACAGAGGGATGGGGCTATGCAAAGAAAATGACTAAATAAAAATTAAAAATTAATTCATTTTAATATACCTTAGTCTGAAGCCAAACTCACTTGATTTATTGGTATATTAAATGAGCTCTTCTTTTTTTTTTTTTTTTTTTGGGAGATTTGAAATCTGTCCTTTTTTTATTTTATTTTTTCTTTTTAGTTACATTTTGTTAACTCTGTCCCAGCTGTATCCCGCTCCCTCATTCCCTCCCCAACCCCACACTCCCTCCCTGGTCTCCTCCCTGTCCCTTTCCAAGTCCACTGATAGGTGAGGACCTCCTCCCCTTTCATCTGACCCTGTTTTATCAGGTATCTTCAGGGCTGGCTGCAAAGTCCTCCTCTGTGGCCTAACAGACTGCTCCTCCCCTGGGGGGGGGGGGTCAAATAGCCTGCCCTTGAGATCCTGTTAGAAATAGTCCGTGTACCTCTTACTTTGGAAAACTACTTGGTTACTGAGCTACCACGGGCCTCATCCGAGCAGAAGTTCTAGATTATATCCATAGATGGTCCTTGGTTGAGTGTCAGTCTCAGAAAAGACCCTGTGCCCAGATATATTTGGTCCTTGTAGAGCTCCTATCCTTTCCATATCATACTAACTTCCCTTCTTTCATATGATTCCCTGCACTCTGCCAAGGGTTTGGTTATGAGTCTTAGTGTCTGCTTTGAAACACTGCTAGGTAGAGTCTTTCAGATGCCTTTTGTGGTAGACTCCTGTCATAAGTTCAATGCACATCCTATTTGTCTTTCTAAATGAGGATTAATCACCTTCGCCTGTGTCCACTTTCTTGATTATCTTCTTTAGGTGTGTAGATTTCATTATGTTTATCATATCTTGTAGGTCTATATAAGCGAGTATATACCAAGTTTGTCTTTCTCCTTTTGGGATACTTCACTCAGAATGATCTTTTCTAGATCCCACCACTTGCCTGCAAATTTCATGAACAGAACACCAACAGCACAGGCTCTAAGAGCAACAATCAATAAATGGGACCTCATGAAACTGAAAAGCTTCTGTAAAGCAAAAGACACTGTCATCAAAACAAATAGACAGCCTACAGATTGGGAAAGAATCTTTACCAACCCTTTATCTGACAGAGGGCTAATATCCAGTATATATATAAAGAACTAAGGAAGCAGAAAAGCAACAAACCAAGTAATCCACTTAAAAAATGGGAACAGAGCTAAACAGAGAATTCTCAAAAGAGGAACATCGAATGGCAGAGAAACACTTAAAGAAATGCTCAACCTCATTAGCCATTAGGGAAATGCAAATCAAAACGACCCTGAGATTTCACCTTACACCCATCAGAATGGCCAAGATGAAAAACTCAAGTGATAGCACATGCTAGAGAGGTTGTGGAGAAAAGGGAACCCTCCTCCATTGCTGGTGGGAATGTAAACTGGTTCAACCACTTTGGAAGTCACTCTGGCGCTTTCTCAGACAACTAGGAGTAGTGCTACCTCAAGACCCAGCTATACCACTCCTAGGTATATACCCAAAATTTGCTCAAGTACACAACAAGGACATTGTTCAACCATGTTCGTAGCAGCTTTATTTGTAATAGCCAGAACTTGGAAACAACCCAGATGTCCATCAACGGAGGAATGGATACAGAAATTGTGGTATTTTTACACAATGGAATACTACTCAGCAATCAAAAAGGAGGAAAAAATGAGCTCTTCTTATATCAAATAGTACCAACTCAAGGGGAAGGGCAAGAAACTGGGAAATATACCACCATTTAATGCCAGAACTTCCAGAATGCCAGAATGCCAGAACTTTACATACACATTGTTTTATCTGCCTTAAAAGGTGCTAGATCAGAAAGTATCAATAGAATTATTCACATGAAAATTGTCAGATATAGTCAAAGAAAGAATGTTTAGACAGCAATATGAGTTGCTCAATAGGCTATTGTGTGTGTGTGTTTGAAAGCTTGTGCTTCACTTGGGTTTCACCTTAAGAGTTTGAACTATTGGCAATAACTGTGTAGGCAACATGAAGAAAGAATTCTGAAGCTGTAACAGGCTTATTAGTAAAATGGCGGTATATATGCCATATAATTGTAGCCATTGATAAATACAAAGCCTCAAAGTAGTAGCCATCTGTTTAACCAGAATTTTGAAACATTAAATGCTTGGATTTTATTTCTTCCTCTTCCAGTAGTGAGTAAGGTCACATAAATGTCTTCAAAAGGTCACATCTAAAATCAGGGTATTGGAGTCAATGATTGATAAGTCTTCATATTCTTGAAATAGTTTGTGATTTTATAGTTAGTTTATAATGACCATCGTTAGAATAAGCGTATACTTATATAATAACACATCCTTATATATCAGTGTGTCACCCTCTTCCTATTTATTTGGAAAATTTCCTAAATAAGATATTGCTTATATAACTAATAAACGATGGTACTACTTAAAATGCTAATATTGAGTCATTTATGTAAAAAAAAAGAAATATACCAGTGTTTATTCTAACACATATTGGAAAACAGTCAGAGTCTTGTTTCTGCATGGTGACAGCAGTTGACCCTCAACCAATACTCTGTACACTCAGCATATGCTTATCATCATTTATGCGGAAGACCAGAGAACTAGAGGAGCAAATGCCAAGGATAGAGACCCAAAGACACTGTGATTCATAAAATTATAATAAATGTTCCTATCTTCTACATAAAACGGATGTATGACAGATAATGGGATATGCAGATATAAAACTGAAATTATGTCTACCTAGCCAAGCACTGTGTCAAAATATATGAATACATACATGACGGTCAGCAACAAGTACAAGAAGAATTCCACCTAATCCCTAACACAAAATAATCAGTGTTAATTAGTAGTGTAAACTCTACGCACTTCATTGGTAAATCTATCCACAGTCATTTTAAAAACTTATTTTTGTCATGTGTATACATGGGTATGGGTATGTGTGCCTGATTGCAGAGGCCGGAAGAGGCCGGAAGAGAGTTTGGCTGGAGTTACAGGTGTTGTGAGCTGACCCATGTGGGTACTGGGATTGGAAATTAGTTCCTTTGTAAGAGCCTCCTGGGTGCTGAAATAGTGAATCAAGTTTCTAGGCCTCTGCATATTCATTTTAAAGCATACCGTTATTGAAGTATAATATATACAGTGATAACTTCATCAAAGTATATAACTTAATCATGAAGTTTGGGAAATGTATGTATCCATATGTATTTGGCATCGCTGTGTTTCTACTTGGGTCTCCTGTTAATAGAACTAAGTGTCATGTAGTCCTCCAAGCCTGCATCTTCTAGTGAAATCCATTGACATCCATGAAAATCTGTAGTTTGTTCTAGACATCTTTTTTATTTTTTTAAATTCTTTTTTAATTACATTTTATTCGCTTTGTGTCCCCCATGTGGTTCCCTCTCTGCTCCCGTCCCAATCCCTCCCTTCCTCCACCCTCTGCATGCACGCCCCTCCCCAAGTCCACTGATAGGGGAGGTCTTCTTTTTCCTCCTTATGATCCTAGTCAATTAGGTCTCATCAGGAGTGGCTGCATTGTCTTCTTCTGTGGTCTGGTAATGCTGCTTCCCCCTCAGGGGGAGGTGATCAGAGAGCAGGCCAATCAGTTCTAGACATCTTATTCCATAGTTGTGTATGTCTTTCAATTCTCTAACATGTTTTGTTTTAAATTAAATTTGGTTGCTAATTGTGGGTTGTTTTGTTTTAATACATATTTTACAATTAAATTTTGATTTCTGCAAAAAATGCTTTCATCTTTCCTGCTTCATCATTCATGAAGACGGTATACATTTTTATCTATCCACTTCTTTTCAAACTTCAGCAAAATGTTCTAGATTTAGGCACAAATAAATTACTATTTAAAAAATGATACCAAATGATTTATGCTTTTTTGTTTGATTTTATTTTTTCATTTTTTGATATTCATTTTTTGATATTTTGTCTATTCTTTTCTCTTACAATATATCCTGATTATAGTTTCCTCTCCCTCTACTTCCCCAAGTTTTTCCCCAGCTCCCCTCCCATCTAGATCCACTCTCTTTCTGTCTCTCATTAGAAAAACAGGCTTCTAAGAGGTAACAACCATATATGACAACATAAAATATAATATAAAGCAAAAAAAAAATACCATATTAAATTTGGATATGGCAACCCAACAGGAGGAAAAAAAGTTTCAACATCAGTTAGAAGAGTCAGAGATCCACTCATTCTTCCAGATAGGAGTCCCATAAAAATAGCAAGCTAATAGTTATAATATATACACAGAGGACCTGCTGCAGACCCGAGTGGGTCTCTGTAAGCTCATATGCACCTTGCTTACTTGATTCAGAGAGCCTTGTTTTTCTGGTACCCTCCACCCCCTCTGGCTCTTAAAGTCTTTCTTCTTCCTCTTCCATCGGATTCCCTAATACCTGAAGTGAGGAATTCAATGAAGACCTATCAGTTAGAATCTCTCTCCATGTAATGGCTGGCTGTTGGAGGATGCTTCTGTGATTATGACCAAAAAAGCACTAATCTGTAAGTACAGCAGAATATCATTAGTAGTCATTTCATTCTTACTTAAACTTTTGTTTTTTTAGACCAGAAGTATTCGGTTTTGCCCTAGGTCTTTGAAGTATGCAGCTTCGGCTCCTTGGTTATGTAAGCAGTGTCAGGTATGGGTTACATTTTATAGAGGAGACCTTATGTCAAAGCTGATGCTGGGTGGCCACTCGCACAAGTTCTGTGCTACCATTGCCCTAGAATCTCTTGCAGGCAGGGAAGATTGTGGGTCAGTGGTTTTGTGGCTGAATTGGTGTTTACATTTATCTTTTGATTACCTGCAGAGTACCTTCCCACACCAAAGACAGTGTTGAAGCACAGGGTTGACGGCTAGATGTAGGCACCGTCTGGACTTCTCCACGTTTAATGACTGGTGTGGGTGTTATTCTCAACAATAAAAAACCGCTGTCAGTTTACAGAGAGCAATCCATTGATAGCAGTTTTGATTTTCAACTTTAAATTATGCTTTATACACTGTTTTGGTATTATCTATTATTATGAACTCGTACGTCAGTTATAATGCATTGTTATGTTTCTTGTTTTCTCCTACTTACCATGTCCATCCCATTTATCTTTCTAAGTGAGGATTGATCAACTTACCCTAGAACCTCCTTCTTGTTTAGCTTCTTTAGGTGTACAGATTTTTGTATGTTTATCCTATATGTCTAGTATCCACTAATAAGTGAGTATATACCATGTGTGTCTTTCTGCTTCTGGGATACCTCACTCAGGATTATCTTTTCTAGATCCCACCATCTGCCTGCAAATTTCATGATTTCCTTGTTTTTAATTGCTGAGTAGTAGTCCATTGTGTAAATGTACCACAGTTTCTGTATCCATTCCTTTGTTGAGGGACTTCTGGGTTGTTTCCAGATTCTGGCTAATATGAATAAAGCTTCTATAAACATGGTTGAACAAATGTCCTTGTTGTGTACTTGAGCATATTTTGGATATGTGCTTAGGAGTGGTAGAGCTGGATCTTGAGGAAGTGCTATTTCGAATTGTCTGAGAAAGCATAGCCTACCATAAAGGGCCTCTAAAAGACTCTACCTAGCAGTGTATCAAAGCAGATGCTGAGACTCACAACAAAACATTGGGCAGATTACAGGGCATCACATGAAAAAAGGGGGAGTTAGTAAGACCTGGAGAGGACGGGAGCACCACAAGAACCAAATCTATCTGGGCACAGGGGTCTTTTCTGAGACTGATACTCCAACCAAGGACCATGCATGGATATAACCTAGAACTCCTGCTCAGATGTAACCCATGGCAGCTCAGCATCCAAGTGGGTACCCTAGTAAGGGGAACAGGGACTGTCTTTGACATAAACTCAGTGGCTGGCTCTTTGACCACCCCTCCACCCCCTCCGAGGGAGGAGCAGCCTTGCCAGGCCACAGAGGAGGACAATGCAGCCAGTCCTGATGAGACCTGATAAGCTAGGGTCAGATGGAAGGGTAGGAGGTCCTCCCCTATCAGTGGACTTAGAGAGGGGCCAGGAGGAAATGAGGGAGGGAGGATGGCATTGGGAGGGAATGATGGAGGGGGCTACAGGTAGGACACAAAGTAAATAACCTGTAATTAATATAAAAAATAAAAATTAAAAAAACAATGCTTTGTTATAGTTTTGCATGGAAGAATTTATACATAGATATTCACACAGCCTGTAAATAATGTGTTTTCCTTGTTATTAAAATCATAAGCTGTGTGTCTTTCTGTTTGGATAGTCAATTGGTTTTGTCTTTTTGAAGATCACAGAGAGCTAGTACCAATGACTACTAGAACAGAAAGAACAACATGATTTTCTTATTTCTGGAACTATAAGGAACACTGTTTTTAAAATAGAGTGTTGGGCTATATAATGTTTATTATTAGCCCTATGATTATTGTGGTGGTATTATTTTACCCACAATCACAAATAAGACAGACAATTGTGAGATTTTATACTTGCCTTAACCTAGGGCTGAACAGATATTTCTACCTACACTGTCTCAATAACCTCACTATTCACCTCCCAGCACCCATCCAGTGCCTTCTGCAATACATTCTTTAAATTCCATATTTATTATTTGGGCTATCTTCCATCCATAATAATAAATAATTGCTTATATTTTGTGTTTTTTCCATCCATGCCCCCCTCAGAGTCCTTTCTCTTGGCCCACACAATTTATTCTCCACACTAACCCATCATGCGTTCTCCTTCCTCCTCTCTTTTCATCCATATGTTTCCTGTGATTCTCCTGTCCTCTAAAGCCTGAGATCCTTAGCCATCTACCTCATTCTATCCTGCCCAGGTATAGGACTTTTAATCAACATATCAGGTATGGCTTAGGCAGGTTTACACAGCAAGGACAGGTAATTGTTGGGCGTAAGCAAATCTAGAAGGCCAGCATCAGAACAAC
>NW_026591643.1:10580550-10681719 GCF_907164565.1 Psammomys obesus | reverse complement strand
CTCCCTCTTCTTCACACATGCCCCTCCCCAAGTCCACTGATAGGAGAGGTCCTCCTCTCCTTCCTTCTCATCTTAGTCTATCAGATCATATCAGGAGTGGCTGCATTGTCATCTTCTGTGGCCTGGTAAGGCTGCTCCCCATCAGGGGGAGGTGATCAAAGAGCAGGCCAATCAGATTGTGTCGGAGTCCATCCCTCTTCCCATTACTATGTAATCCACTTAGACACTAAACTGCCATGGATTACATCTGTGCAGGGGTTCTAGGTTATCTCCATGCCTGGTACTTGGTTGGAGTATGGGTCTCTGGGAAGACCCCTGTGTTCAAATTTTCTGGTTCTGTTGCTCTCTTTGTGGGGTTCCTGTCCTCTCCATAACCTACTATTTTCCACTTCTTACATAAGATTCCATGCACTCTCCCAACACTTGTCCTTAAAGTCTCAGCATCTGCTTTGATAGTCTGCAGGGCAGAGTCTTTCAGAGGCCCTCTGTGTCAGATTCCTAGGTTGTTTCCTGCTTTCTCCTTCTTCTGACGTCCATCCTTTGTGCCTTTTGGGATGGAGACTGAGTGTTTTAGTCAGGGTCCTCTCGATTAGTTTCTTTAGATGTACAGATTTTAGTAGGTTTATCCTATAAGTCTATATGAGTGAATATATACCGTGTGTGTCTTTCTGCTTCTGGGACAGCTTACAAGTAGATTTTTTTTTAGATGTCCTCTATTATATTACTACATTTCTTTCCCCCTAGTTTTTATAATGATTAAAGGTTGAAATTTTTCGGATGTTTTTCTTCTTTGATTGAAATAATCACATGAGTTTTTTGATAATCAGTTATATAGGGAGTTATTTTAGCAGATTGTATATGTGTGCATGTTTGGATTTGTGTGTGCGTGTGTGCCTGTGTGTGTGTGTGCATATGTATTTGCCTGGTTGTGGAGGCGAGATGTAGATGCCGCACGTCTTCTGTGATCACTTTTGAAGCCGTATATGGAATCAGTCTCACTTGAAGTCAGAGAGTGTCAATTTGGCTATCGTTTATGTGGGTGCTGGGGCTCTAACTCCTGTAGTTACACATTTATTACAAGTTCCTTATCCGTGCAGTGAGCTCTCTAGTTCCCACATCAATGCACTGACAGATCTTTAACATATAATCAATAATCTCTTATTTTTACCTCTGGTTCCTGAGATGGAATTTAAAGAATGTATTGCATTCCACCACTGATTTCAAATTTCCTATCACAGAGTTGTTTCTGATGTATTAGCTTTGCATTCACGTAAAATCAGCATGATATGAAGTGTCCCTCCTTTGTTTAATCTTCTGTTAAACCTAGATAGAATTTTTTCATCATTCCAAGTACTAGATTGTTATTTTATTGATTTTCTTAATCCCTTTCTATTTGGTTTATATTAGGTTTTTTTTTTAATTTTTCCTAGTGATGTTAGATTTCATTTTCTCATTTTATTTTAGTTTGTATATAAAAATTAAAGAATACACTGAAACCTTTATTCTTTTTATTATAAGAATAAATTGCAATATATTTTCTCTCAGGACTGGTTTTCCTCCATCCCAAAACTTTTTCATGTGTCTTAATATTCATTTACTTGAAAATGATTGTGAACTCTTCAGTTGGTTACAACTGTGTTGCAATTTACAGTGAACTTGAGACATCATAAGGAGTGGTTCATAAAGCAAAGCAAAGAGGGAAGATAAACAAGAAGGGAGAAAAAAACTTGGACTTTTTAAATTTTAATATTATTCATTCTATTCTTTTATTTTGCATCTTCTTAAAGTAATTTCAAATACTTGAAGATTTTTAAAGTATATTCTATTTTCCGCTTTCTTCTGTTTGTGTTTTCATTGGAGAGCACACATTTTAACTTTATTTCATTTCTTGGATAGTTTAGAATGTTTTGTTATCTTCTTAACAGCTCATTTTTTTTTTTTTTTTTTTTTGCTTGGAAATAGCATTTATCCTGTTGTTATCCTTCATTCCCAGAATGTCAATTAAGTAAAGGCTGTTGATAAATTTTTTTTCATTCTTAAAGTTTTCTTAGTTTTTAAATCAATTTGTTTCAAATATTTCAACTATATATTTACATACTTTAGTTTCTCATATATAATTAAAATGAAATTACTACTTACTGGCGTATTTTCAAAATGTTCTATCCTATTACCCTGTACCTCATATTGGGATTTCATATACATTATCTCTCTACTATTGTCCCAAAATGCCCTGAAACCTGTTTATCATTTTTCTTAACTATTTATTTATTCATTGTTCTACAAGACATGATCTTCTGTACCTCTGATTAGTTTTTACTTGCTATCAAGATGAGGCTGGCCTTGAGCTCCTGATCCTCTAGCCCACATATCCTTGGAGCTTGGGTGAAAAGGCCTGTGCCATCATGCCTGGCTTTTTCTTTCTTCTTGTTTTACTTCCCCTTTCTGAGTCACTTTAGAATCTTCTGCTTATTATGTCCCACATTATTAGAATTCTCTTTGGCAGTGATTAACACTGTTTTCATTTCACATATTTTGTTTTCATATTTATGACTTCCGTTTACATCTTTTAAAATCTCTTGTTTCCATTTTTCCTTCCTTTATTTTCCTCGGTAGCTTCAACATTCTAAGTGTATTTTCAACAGTAACTTTAACACTTTTGTATTCAAATTTTGTTCTACCTTTAATACATCTCATTCCGTTAATTTATCTTTCTTCTGGTTGTAATTATAGTTTCTGGGTGATTTGCATAACCAATAATTACAAAATATATTGTATACAATACTATATTACAGAAGGACATTTTCATCAAGTATGTACTGTAGGTAAGTTTTTATTAGATGTTAGAAATTATTTTGGTGTTTGAGTGATTATTTTTGAGAGATCTCATAGAGCCTAGATAGGCCTCAAACTCATTATGTAGCTGAGGCTGTTCTTAAACTCCCAATCATCCTGCTTTCACCTCCTTTTTTCCTAGAATATAAATGTGTAGTACATATTTTATATTTCTGTCAGTGCGTACTGAGCATTCTGTGTGACGTATATCAGTCATTCAAATGTCTCCCTTTGTTATGGCATATATTATCATACTTAAAATTTAGTTTGTTTTGAATCGTGTTTTAAAATAAACTATTATGACTGGTCCAGAGCGATATTTATTTACGAACCATTACTACACTCCTCCAGCAATAATATTCTTAGGATTGGGCCTATGCCTGACAAGTTAGTTGGTGAAAACAGGTATCATCCCTGGTCCCACAAGATCAAAGAATTACAACTTCCTCCTTATCAGAACTCTTTTTTTGGTCTGGGTCAGTGTCATCACAACAGACATAGGACTAAATAGAACAAAAATGTCTTGCATATCTCCAGTGATTGCCCTCCATGTGTCTCCTTTCTCTATGGTTCTGATCTCTGGGAATTCTAGCCATCATGGCTTTCCTAAACTACTGTCTCCTTTTGCTTCATTGTGTGACTGCTCCAGCCCCACTGTTGTGCTCCTGAAGGTCAGGTGTTTTCTTTATTATGACTGATAGTGGTTTCCTGTAAGTATACACATATTTTACAAGGACAAATTTCTTTGACAACAGGTACACTTATCTGGGGGTATAATTGTAAATGCTTAGAATACAGTTTGAAATTATATTTGCTTAGTAAAGTAGAGACAGTAAGTTCTTTTCTAAGATCCATGTCCTCACTAACCCCAGGTAGTTGGGTCAGTTTTCAGTGCCACGATTTTCTGCCTGTTGAGTAAGTCTTTAGTCCAATTAGACAGCTGTTGCTTATGAAAAAGAACTGGACAGCCCTTTTGTTGCTGTTGTTTGTTTTTAGTTTTTGTCCAGACAAGGTTTCTTTGTGTAGCCTTGGCTGTGCTATACTCACTTTGTAGACTAGGCTGGCCTTGAACTCACAAAGATCTGCCTGCCTCTGCCTTCCTCAGTGCTGGGATTACATGTGTGCACTACCACACATGGCAAAGTGTACATCCCTTAATGTTTAGTAAGGTCAGGCTCCTAAATCTGTGAAATAAGATCACTTTCCTGGGCATCAATGTGTTCCATCATTTTAAAAAGTGATATGCTATTTCTTAAGTACATGGACAATATGTTCAAGAAAGTTCACACCATAACTCAACTCAACAATACTTATGATACTTTTAAAATACTATTAAAACCTCAGTTTTCAAACAAACTGTAGAAGGTGTGTTATTTAATTATGACTATCTATTTATGATAAAGAGTCACGTTAGAAGATAGAGAAGAAGACAGCTCCTTCCATGTGCCTAGATCATTTGGTCCTCATTATTTTTCTCATTTTGGTTATGGAAACAAGGAAGATTAGTGTTGACTTCTCATTTGTAAGCAGAGATGTGAAGTGAGGCTTTTGAAGAAAAGCGGTATTAAAGGAACAGTGTAGATGTGGGGTAGAAAGTCTGGGCAGCATTGGAACATAGAGAAGTCTTTGAGAAAAAGTCCAAATTCCTGCTGGTCTCCTCTGAGTAATCATACGAATAGACAGTGAAAGACTAGACTAGATTCAGTCCCTGACCCGGAGGGGCAGTTCTCCATTTTCTATTATCTACTCAGCCAGAAAGCTACTTCCCCTGGAGCCATACTTTGCCAAGTTGCTATCTCCATCCACCCTGCCTGGTTTATAAACATGATACAGACATGGAGGTGCACAGACTCAGCTTGCTCCTCCCAAAGGGCAAACTATTTTTGTACTCATCAAGCAGAGTGCAGGGGCCAAAAATGGTTGTAGTAAATAAAATAACAATATTGAATCCTGTTTGCAGTCTGCAAGCAATGGGTAAAAGGAGATAGGAAGTAGAGATGCAGAATCAGAAAGGCAGATCTTTAGCCCATTGGCTATAGTAAAGTGAATACATTTTAGGGAGGTGTGATTTGGTGTAGGAAAAATGAGCATGAGTTTGACAGTGTAGAGACTTGTATCTTTGCACCTTAGTCTCATATTTCTTGTGGTTTGATTTTTTAGAGCACTGTTGCAGATTTACTGAATTCAGTTACAATATGTTTCACATGGACATGCAGCCTTCAAAGTCAGTGTAAGTGTAAACACACCATCTTCAATTAGCATTCATCTTTTGCTTCCTGATTTTCTATGGTTTTCACTGATATAAACTTCATTTTTCACTGTCTTCATCTACACTGAAACTTTTTCTTGGTCTTTGGAATAACCAGAAGCCAGGTTAGCAGAGAGTGCATGAAATAGGTGAAATTAATTATAATGGTATTTTAAATGTCACTTATCAAAAATGCCATCATTTCAACATCATGTAGCCAGCATGCGGCTGTGATCAACACGTTGCATTTCTTTTTCACATTCCCTCTTACTTATCCAGTGCACTGTTTACCTTGTGGCAAACACCAGTCTAGAAAAGCCGTGTCTCTGTAGTAGCCAATTGTAGACAGCTGCTGCCTCTTAGATCAGAATCCCAAAAGGATGACTTTCTTTCTATATGTTTCCTGAACATTTTTCTATTGCCCTTGAGCATCAGTGCAGCCAAAGGACTCGGGGGACACCTCCATAAAATCAGTATAGTTTTCAAGTTTTAATAAATTTGACTACTATTCCTGATATTTTAGATTTGAAATTTGAAATTGAAAATGAGATGCAGTACAATGTAGGACTGGACCTTCAAAGAACATTTTAGTCCTGGTTCAGTGCCTCATTGGTAATTTTAAACACGTGCCGTGCTGTTTAGTTAAACATACAAACATACACCCTGGGAAGAGAGTGGACCAGAACAAATTAGAACTCCTGTGCCCTTCACTTTCCTTCAACAATGTTCACAAGTTAGGATGCTATCAGAGTCAGAGGGGTTCTGTTTGTGCAGCATGAATGCAGATGTAGTCAAGAGTAAAAGACCCCTGCTCAGTCTACCATAACCTGAACTTAGCTGGCTCGCTCAGGCATGGAGGATTATGCAGTTTAAATTGGATGAGAATAGTGATGGCTGTTTAAAAAACTAACATCAACAACACTAAAACTCAAAACCAGAAAATAAAATAAATGGTTCTTTTACCAATCATAAAATCATATTTAATATCAAGTCTCTTGACTAAACCAGAGTTCTCCTAGACAGCCTTAAGTGAACCTGCTAATCCTGAGATTTTGTAGCTATTCAAGTGTAGAGAGGTGGCCTTCAATTCCTAAAAGCATAAAAATTTTAAGATAGATCCAGATTCCTCTGTTTCTGCAGATGTCTTTAAAATAAGGTGCATTTCCAAGATCACTTAGTATACAGGCAGTTGAGGCCCACTGATCTCCTCAAAGATAGGAGACATCTTTCAGGAGACAGATGTTTCTGCAATGAATTCTGGGTGCAGTCAAATTGGATCACCACTCATTAGAAGGATCCTTGTTTGCAAAGGAGAAATGCAGTTCCTATTGAGGAAAGAAGCAGAATATCAACTTGACTTGCCAGGAGCATATTCAACTGTCTTTGAGCTTATGATGAATGGCAAGACTATTTGGCTTGAAAATCATAAATGCTACAATCCCTTGAAAATGGATTGGAAAAGAACCTATCTGCTGCTTCCCAGCTCATAGGCTGCGTTTTGTAAGATAGTCAGAGGAGCAAGGAATGGCCTCTGATTCCAGCTCACTGCTCACGGAACTTCACAGTAAGTCTTATCAAGAGAATGTTAATTGAGAATAGAGTCCCTTTATCAGAGAACCCAGTACTCTCATCAAAAGAAGCTTTGAAAAGCAGAGGGACATATGTTAGTCCACTCAGAGTGCTCTCTCTGGGATTTGAGGAATCAGTCAGAGCTGGCTCATGGGTGTCATTTCCTTGCTCTAAGGTGAATTTCAACATATGGGTCATTTTAAAAATTGTTACTACAAATAAAATTTGTCTCCTCTTTCATACTGTAAAATTATAAAGTTTCACAAAATAGAAGAGTATGTTTCATCTTTGGACTAGTTGTCAAAATCCAGGTTAATGAGACAAGAAGGAAATATATTCTGGTCACTGCCTATATGATAAAATGTCCTAATATCTTTGTACACTAAAATAAAACAAGAAAATAAATTGACTGAATATTGATGAGTATAGTTGTATTAATTCGCATCATTAATTCATTCCAAGACATACATTGGATATATATAATATACCAGAGATGCTGTTGGTTCTGAGTTTTATCCTGGCTCCAGCAGAAAGACCAGAACATTATCATACCTTTCTTGATAATGAGATAAAATTATATCTGCTTTAAGCTGTATATACTGCAATGAAGTTTGTGTCAGAAACTATGCTAAGCTGTTATGTATTTAGTTCTTTTTAGTTTTCTAAGTTAGATAATATTGGACAATTTTTATGGAAACCAAGTGAGAAGCACTGAGCCACAGTAATCTGGGCCAATGAAACTAGCAACAGGACAGGATTTTAACCTATATCCATCTGGATACAAAGATGATGTTCTTTTTATGTGAATGTATTCATACCTACACTGAGCTGTTTGTTACCTTATAATATTTTAATGGTGATATAGCTAACTTAATGTATTGATTTTATATATGTCTATGGGAGACTAGAGACTTTAGGATCATTCTTACCAGGCAAACTTTGGAAATCCAGCCATAACCTGCTAGCATGGAAAGTAGATCCGTCAGTCCTCTTATCCCCAGGACAATATTGGAGCAAGCTTTAGCCGGGTTTCTGCTGCCATCGAGTTGAGGCCTGGGCAGCAGTGTTTGTGCTGCACCTGGACCTGGAACCGTAGCTACAGGTTGGATGTTATACAGCAGGCAGCTGAACTGCTTCTGCCTTAATGCCAGAACACTGGGATTGACCAAGTGGCTAAAATGGAACGTGTTTATGTAATGTATTTATTCAGTCTACTTCCAGCTAAGGCAGAGAAGGGTTAAATAATAATCTTTGGTCTGTGCTATACTTTCCTAGAGAAAAATATCTAAATATATAGATAATTGATATGTGACAGATGGATATATAGAGAAATATAGATGGATGTATAAATATAGAAGACAGATGGATAGATATATATAGGTGGCAAGTTAAATGATAAATAATTGTTAGACAGAGTAGGTAGACAGATAGATAGATAATGGTAGATAGACAATAAGGAGTTGACTTATGTAATTATGGTAGCTTACAAGTACCAAGATTCTCCAAGACCTTTTAATCCCAGTCTGGAGAGCAAACCTAGAAAAATGATAGTTTAGGGTCAATGTAAGTCCAGAAAATGAATACAACGAGATCTGTTGTTTTAAGTCTAAAGACAATAAATAGCCAACTTCTCAATTAGCATTAAAGGTAAGCAGACAGAAAGAATTCTTTCTTACAGAGAGGGAGGTAAGAGGGTGAACCCTCTGCTCTATGACAGTTTTTCACTGATTAGGAGATGCCCTAACATACGAGAGGACATGCTGATGTTTTAGTTTTAGTGATTTGAGCATTAATCTCATCAAAAACTGACCTCACTGAAACATTGGAAATGACATTAGTTGACATGTGTAGAAGCCACACCCATGTAACTCTATAATATAAATCTGAAGGGGGCGACACCGTTGAGTGACTGGCGTAGCCACAAGGAAGACATGGGTCTCTGGGTTCACTTCTCACGTTCTCTCACATCATATACGGACTTCATATATCCTTCAATATTTTGATTAGAAACAGTCATCAATGTGCGTTAAATAAATCACTGTATTCAAGATACTAATAGAAGTCAAACAGTGGAAAAATAACATATATAGTTCATTTTATAAGTGTTTTATGTATGTTTTCAATATATACATGTATCCTAACTATGCTCTGTAGTCTACTTGAGCCAGACGGTAAAAAGTCAGTTAAAAATAGCATTTTAAGATTTCTCTTCCTAATCATATTTACTTTATGCTGTTCTTTCTGGTGTTTGTGAGTCTGGGCATGTTAAAGAATGAAATCAACTTTTACTGTCTATTGCAATGTATAATAAATCACTAAGATATTCTAGATTTACTATGATCATTTGTTATAAAATGTGTAAGGTTCAGCGGTATCTAAAAACTTTTCTGGTAAAATATTTTGAAACCTGGTATTATTTTATGTTAGTCGCATTGTCAAAGTGACCTCTGATTTATCATACTTGAACCACAGGTAAATGTTGCCTACGGCCTTCGTCACAGGCACTTCTTAGTGAAGCACGTGGTCATCACTGGGGAAATCCACAAATAGCCAAAGTGTAGGAAATAAGTGATGGTGAAGTATTTGGCTCTACCTGGGGCATCTGTAACACACTTTTCTAGATTTAGGGAACAAATGGAAGAGGATACATAAATAATAAAATAGATGAGGATGCAGAAAAAAAAATCTTCTAGATATATCATGGCTGTTGCACTCATCAAGTCATGGCAGCTGTGGATATCTGCACATAACTTCCACAGGATTGGGCCCGTCAACATGTCATCATGGATGAGGGATAGGCCATGTCTCCAGAAGGACTATTAGCAATTAAGGCTATGTAGAAGAGGTGTGTCACCTTCAGTGGTTTACCCACAGACATCCCTTACTTCACTGAGTAAGTCCTCATGCATGTGGGGCAAGAACCAGAAAGAAGACTTAAAAGGAGGCCCATTAAGAAAAAGAATGCCATTGGGAGAGTGAGGAGAATGAAGGAGAAGAATGAGAACTGAGAGTGACTCAAACTCATTACATAAATGTATGAAGCTGCCAAACAGTTTTAAAAACTGAAAGCAAACACGGAACAGCCCATCTTGATGATCAGAAGGGAGGAAGACCTCCCCTATCAGTGGTTGAGGGGAGTGACAAAGGGGGAGAAGAGGGAGGAAGGGTGGTATTGGTTATAATAAATAATAAAGAGTAAAATAAAATAGATATGGAATTAGAAAACAACCCTAAATAAACTACAAGGAATATATAATTTCTATATTGATTCAGTTGAATCCTTTTTAATAAATTGCTGCGAATAACCTAGGTTTTTGTAAAATTGACCATTTTAAACTTTCTCTTTAATATTTTAGGTGATAAAAAGTATATATCTGAAGTTTTTAAGTTATTTGATTTAGAGCTTGTCAAGATAGGATTCATGGGTCAAAGGGTATGTTGATGTGGACATTTGCTTTTTCCATAGCCTTTATCTCTTCACATTTTTTGAAATATGAATATATTATGGAAATTTTCTGAGGAGGAAGGGCACCTTTCTCCTTATTGCATCTGGTTGTTCTCTGGGCTAGTAGCATCCATGGAACATTGTAGAAATACAACTCTATCACAACCAATTGAACAAAATCAGAAGACATTGATTAGAATTGACTGATGATGGCATTTGAGCTATTGATGGACAAAGGTAAGTTCATCCTGAGATTCACATCAACTGAAGGAGCGAATGAGCTGAGGTAAGTGAGGTGGGTACTGGCGATACAGATTAGAGCATGAAGGATTTCTGTTTCTCCTTCACTCTCTTCATCTGCTTGTTTAATACTTGGCTCTTTTAATTTACAAGCCATATAGTACTGATTGGACATCATATTTTTGATTAACTATAGGATGTAAAAATCTGAAATTCTTTTAAAATTATATATTTATTTTAATGCAAATGAACGCTCTGCTTTCATGCATACTAGAAGAGGGAATCAGATTTCATTTCGGGTGGTTGTGATTCACCATATGGGTTGTGGGAATTGAACTTAAGACCTCTGGAAGAACAATCAGTGCTCTTAACCACTGAGCCATCTCTCCAGCCCCCAAATTTGAAATTCTTATAGCCCTTTGGAATATGTAGTGATCCTACAAAAAGACTCAATGCAGAAGTGGATGACTCAATAGGTCATTATAGTCTCTGTGTTAACAGTGGTATTATCAGTAAGATCTAATAGGTTTTTTAAATTTTTTATTATTATCATTTATTATCATGTATTTAATTTGTATCCAGGCTGTGTCCTCTTCCCTTACATCCTCACAACCTCACCCTCCTTCCCTCTTCTTCCCCTAGCCCTTCCCCTAGTCCACTGATAGGTGTGGTCTTCCTTCCCTCCTATTTGACCCTAGCCTATCAAGTCTTATCAGGGCTGGGTTTTTTTTTTTTTTTGGTTTTTTTTTTTTGTTTGTTTGTTTTGTTTTGTCTTCCTCTGTGACCTGGAAAGGCTGCACAATCCCCAGGGGGGAGGTAATCAGAGAGCCTGTCACTGAGTTCATGCCAGAGAAAGCCCCTGCTCCCCTTGAGGGTGAGACTCATAGCCAAACTTTGGGCAGAGTGCAGGGAATCTTATGAAAAAACGGGGGGATAGAAAGACCTGGAGGAGACAGGACCTTCAAAAAGAGACCAACAGAGCCAATAAAATTGAGCCCTGGGCCTTGCAAAGACTGATACCCCAACCAAGGACAAAGCATGGAAAAGACCTAAAACTCCTGCTCAGATGTAGCCCATAGACTCATTCTCCAAGTAGGTTCCCTAATAAGGAAATAAAAAGTTTTAGCAGGACAAACAAAGGATAAATTCATTAACTATGACTTTGTTTATCTTCTTCTTATTAAACAAAATAGACATTAATTTATTAATTTGTTTCTGGGGATATTTGTCCCAAGTAAAGTCTTCATTGCCCACATATTACTGAAAAAGATTTTGATATTCTCAATTCTACCTTAGGTCCATAAATATTGCAATTTACACAATTAAAGCAGCCACTCAGATTCTATAAACAATTTTCTGTCATGACATTTGTAATAAAATAGAGAATGACACAAGATTTTGAACACTTGACTGTTTTAATAGAAAGATAAATATATACTTAATTCATAAGGTATATATGTTTTTTTTTTCTATTTGATTATGCCATTGGCCAAACATGCTTTTATCACTAAATTCTACACAGGACCTTTACCTGTTTCAGGAACAGAACACAGAGATTGCCTCTAGGCTTTGCCTCCTGTGCCAGATGTATTTGATTCACAGTTGTTCTTGAAGACTGTGCTAAGAAGTGTTGGGAGAGGCAGTTGCAGAAAAGAATATCATAATCAATTGGCAATAGCTGCCCCATGTGAGAGATGAATAAGAAACAGCAAGAGATATTGAAAAATCTACGAATATGTGATGCAAAAACAAAAACAAAAACAAAAAACAAAAAACAAAGAAAACCAAAGATTAGTTGATTCAAGTTAATTTCCAGAGAGGTTTATTATAAAGTGTTAAAAGTTTACAATAAGCCAATCATCCTTTCTCTAAAAAGTGAAGCTGCAACTGGAAAGAGGACTTTCTGTGCCAGAGAGATGTGTCTGTGGACTCCTACAGAAGAGGCCTGCTTGATGCCTTGCTACACACTGTTTTGGATTGCACAGTGGTGCTGAGCACAGAACATAGCACATAGGAACAAATATTGCAAGGCTGGGGCTCAAGCCACAGTTCAGCTCTTTCTAGCCCTGAATTATTATGCAAATCATTATATATTTCAGTTTTTTTATTTGGATGATCTGTTATTCAAAATGTTTTGATTTTCAGTTCAGTTAATTTAATTAATTAAATTAAAGAATGTTTGTGGAGCACTTAGAAAATTCTTTAAAGATCACAGTCATGGAGCAAATGGCAAATAAAGGTTTTAAGAAAGCACAGCAGCACTAGCAATGGGCTTCCACCTGACCATTAAATTTGTGCTAGCGACTTGGTCAGAATTGCAGATATGGAGTTCTCATGGTACCGAGGTGGCACGTGTGACTGGAGAAATTTCCATCACTCAAAAGGAAAATAAATGAAAGTCTCTACCATTCTACCCCAGTGCTATAAAAGCATTTAATGATATTTGGTAGGCAATAATGTCAAATGTTTTTGACTTGAGAACAAAAGATCTGAATTTCAACTTGAGTTTGGTTCTTACTAAACATTTTCTCATTGGCAATTATAATCATAACACTTAGTTGGTATTTTTGTGGCAGCTGTATGAAGTAACACATGAATATCATTTGGATAAATCTTGTTTCGATGTGAATGTTCATTAAATATTGTTATTATTAGTTTCATACATCCCATTGGACATGTAACTACTGTCATCAAAAGTTCCATCGATACATGGTATCCATATTTCGAACTCCATACATAACACTTAGCTTAAGCCATTATTACAACAGTTTTACTGGAATAAATGTCTCTTCTGAATGAAACTGTAATCATGGCATATCAAGCTTAGAGAAGAGATTCAGAACATGAATTCTGAAAGAAATGATTGGCTCTCAATTTTATAATGACATGAGGTTTCAGTGGGTTAGAATTATACCTGTAATGTTCCTGATAAGGATTATTATATGTTGTCCTGGAAAATGGTGATGCCAAGTTCTTACTCAAATGTATTTGATTCCTACGTCTGTTTCTCAAAACCATTATGCTCAGTGACTTGAGAATAATTAGTGTTTATTTACACCTCAGAACAAATAATGTCACTGGATTGCAACACCTTTTTACTGGGAGTAATATGTGTGAGCAAAAGAAACATTTTTATACACACCTTCCGTCTTCAGCTCTTATGTTTATGCAAATGATTAACTTTTGTTTTTTATTTATTCTTCTCTCATACAATCATCCCAATTGCTCCCTTCCCTCCTCTCTTTCCAGTCACAACCTCTTTTCCCCTTCAGAACAGGCATCACGGTGATACCAGCTGAACACGGCAAAACAAGATGAAGTAAGACTAGGCACCCACCCTCCCAATTAAGGCTGGATGAGGAACCCAAAAGGAGGAAAATGATCCCAAGAACAGGAAAAAGAGCTATAGACATGCCCACTCCCAGTGTTGGGAGTCCCACAAAAACCCCAAGCTAAAAAATGACAAGTATGCCAAAGACCTAACAAACACACATGTAGGCTTTGTGATTGAGACTTCAATCTCTGTGAGTTTCCATGAGCCCTGCCTCATTGATTCTGTGGGCCGTGTTCTTCTTGGGTCCTTGACCTCTCTGTCTCCTACAATCCTTCCTGAATTCTGCCTAATGTTTGGCTGTGAGTATATACATCTGCTCCCATCAACTGCCAGAGGAAGCATACTTGATGAAGACTGATAAGTCACCAATGTATATGATTATAGCAGAAGTCATTGGAATTCATTTCATTGACTTGTTTTTGTTTTTGTTTTCTTGTCACTCATGGTTTGTTCTTTTTTTTAATTTTTATTTTTTGATATTAGTTACAGTTTGTTAACTTTGTTTCTCTGTTGTATCCTGTTCCCTCTTTTCCTCCCAATCCCACTCTCCCACCCTCATCTCCTCCCTGCCCCTTTGAAGTCCACTGATAGGGGAGGATCTTCTTCCCTTTCATCTGATACTGGTTTATCAGGTATCTTCAGGACTGGCTACAAAGTCCTCCTCTGTGGCCTAGCAGGGCTGCTCCTCGCTCAGGGGTGGGGGATGGATGGGGATCAAAGAGGCCACCATTGAGTTCATGTCAGAAACAATCCTGTTCCCCTTATTAGGGTATCCACTTGGATACTGAGCTACCAAGGACTACATCTGAGCAGAGGTTCTAGGTTGCATCCATACATGGTTCTTGTTTGGAGAAACAGTCTCATAAAAGACCCCTGTGCCCAGATATATTTGGTCCTTGTGGAACTCCTGTCATCTCCAGGTCATATTAACTCCTCCCCCTTTTTTATTCCCTGCACTCTGCAGAAGGTTTGGTTATGAGTATTAATATCTGCTTTGAAACGCTGCTAGGTAGAGTCTTTCAGAGGCCCTCTGTGGTAGGCTCCTGTCCTGTTACTTGTTTTCATGGTTTGTTTTAACTTAAGTCTCTTGACCATCTAGGATGTGGTTCCTGGTCAAATCACAGTGTAGGTCATAGGCTCCCTTTTGTGGCCTGGGCCCCAAATTAGACCAGTTAGTCACACACTTCCACAATCTCTGAGCCACCATTGCTTTGGCATATCTTGGAGGCAGTACAAGTTGTGGGTCAACAGGTTTGTGGCTGTGTCGGTGTCCAGCCAAACAACTGGAAGACTTCTTTTGTACCAGAAAATGGCTTCTTGAGGTTCCTCATATGATCCATTACTAGGGGTCCTTGTTAGGGTCACCATCAAAAATTCCATGAGCTTTCTACTACATGAGGTTTCTACATACACCCCTAAATTCCCCCCTATTCCAGTCATCTCTCCCTGTATTCTGTTCTTCCAACCCTGTCCCCCACCCTGCTTCTTAACTATACATCAACAAAGCAGTATTATTTTATACTGCTTTTATTATTTATATTATAATATAAATAATATTATTTATATTATACAGATAAATCTTTGGATAGAAAATCTCCACGTGGAGAATGGAATAGAAGGTTCAGTTTTATTTTCACTTTCTGTCTAGCCTGAGAAACATTTATGAATGGATGAGATGGGCTTTTAAAGGACTGAGAGAAGCCACTCTAGGAAGATTCAGATGGTTTGGCATGAAAGGTAACATGATCCTGCAGTGTCAGAATTGACAAGCAGTACTATAGAGTTGATTTGATCCAGCTTCTTTATTTATAGATTATATAAATTTTCTATTGCTTCTCACAAAGTTAGTGACTTAAGGCATATGTACGCACTGCTCTTGTTTTCTGTATGTCAGATGTTCAGAAAGGAATGACTAGATTCTTCACTTGTGGTATCCTTAGTTTGAAACTAACAGGTGCAAACTATGGGCTATTGTCACGTGGGGTTACTCTTCTGTCCTTTGTTTACTAGTTGTTGGTGGAATTAATTTCTTTTTTGTGTACAAATAGTTCCAATTCCCTGCCCACTGTCAGCTAGGGATACATGTCAAAATCTAGGTGTCCCTTATTGTTCCTTGCAGCCTACATAAACAGTTCAAAATCTGGATGGCTGTTACTAGTTTCTTACAAATTAGCTGGGGTGGATCACTCAGGCTTCTTCTTCTACTAACATCCTGAGAAAACTTTTTGTTTCTAAAACTTATAGTGCTTTAGTTGCTCCACCCAGGGTGGTGTCTCTCTTATCATATAAAATAGCAGTTACAATACTCATATATATTTACATGTAAATATTTCAGCCATACTCAGAAGAGAGGATGTTAGATAAGTCATTGCAGTACTCTGCCTACACAAAGGTTGAGAACACAGGGTTTGGGAAGGACAGATAGACTTGTTTTTTTTTTTTTTTTTTTTTTTCTGGTACAGAGTTTAGCAGAGACAAAATCATACTGGTGGCTATTAGTCAGCTCATAATTCATTTCTTTACTAACTGAAGTTCTACTTCTACTCTCTCTAAGTCAAATGATTTATTTGTGCATATTTATCATACTCCACTAGAATACACTTGGTAACAAGCTGTAAAAATTCGAATAAAACCAACAGCAAATAAAACCATTATGACTTTGGAAACTTCTGGGTCACTATACTTTACTCCATTATGAGTCAAATTCTCTCTGTGGTGGCAAAGATTGATTGACAGAATTGTACATCATGTCCGTTATCACTATTTTATTTTATTAATTTTAATTATGTTTATTTATTCTCGTGTGTGTGTGTGTGTGTGTGTGTGTGTGTGTGTGTGTGATTGCAACGTAGCACATATATATGTGGAGGTCAAAGGATAACTTTCAAGAGTCAGTTCTCTATTTCCAGTGTGTGAGTCCTGAGAACCTAACTTGGGTTGCCTTTACCTACTTAACCTTTTGCTACCATCATTACTTCATTTAGAGAACTATTAAATTAATATTTGATCAAATACTCTGGAACTGATTGTTCAAGTGGATCTGTACCAAGACCCTTTCTGGTGTAAACACAGCCAGGATCCATGACTGGCTGGCTTTCTCTTATGCCTTATAATGAGTTTCCCCGAAGAGGAAATAGGGGGCCCTTGTAGAAAAAGAATAAACAGGTCTTGAGGCAGTCAAAAAAAAACTCCCCCTGGTGGATCACAGCTGGAGAAAGAGAGAAAGAGAAAAGGAGGAGCAGGAAGAGGAGGAAAAGGAGGAAGAGGAGGAGGAGAAGGAGGAGGAGGAGGAGGAGGAGGGGAAAACCACATAGATTAAACCACAGGAACAGAGGAATGAAGAGAGAGCAGTGCACTGGTGTCAGTGAGAATGTACAATATGTAAGGGTTCCTCATTACAAAGTTTTCTGAACGTCATTCATTGGAAGTATACTGATGTTTCTTGCCCTGTGGAGCGGGACTACCTGCTATATCTGCCTCTTTGAATTACCACAGAAAAGAAAGGTTGCAGAAAGCAGAGAATAAACAACATGAGATTTTCAAAAGCCCTATGCCTGCTGAATTACCAACACAAGTGGAATAATAAAGCAGCTTAAAATAGGGCTATCCCCTGAGTATATACCAACAGGATAATGTTCTCCTGATATTTAGTTTGGAATTTTATGTTATCAGGGCATAGGGCTAGGCAGGCTACAGACTGTGTTAAGGATGACATAAGGTTTCTAGCATGTCGTGGTGAAAGGAGAGAAGTCATATGTAAAAAAACCAACATATACACTCATGCCTCATAACACCAATTATTATATATTGAGAGCCTGACAGGAAACCATACAGGTGTAACTTCTCCTTGGAGAGTCAAATGCGTCAGCAATTTTCATGAGTATGTATTTTCTGATATCTGGGGCACTACAAGGAAGATTGACATATTCAAAAATACCTCATTCAAAGCAAGTGTAGAATTAAAAGAAACAGTATACACACATAAGAATCCATGGATTGGAGATATCTTCTGTTTGTTGAATAAATATGCACTAGGCCCCATCCATGTAAAAGGGCAAAAAT
Source organism: Psammomys obesus (assembly GCF_907164565.1). NCBI lineage: Eukaryota > Metazoa > Chordata > Mammalia > Rodentia > Muridae > Psammomys > Psammomys obesus. The sequence continues at coordinate 10,663,989 of NW_026591643.1, read as the reverse complement.
TATTGTGGCCTTAAGTTTGGCTTCTGTAGCAGGGTGCTCCAAGTTTGGATTCTGGAATTCTTACATAATTCCGACCAATTTTTATTAAGTTTTCCTCACTTGAATATGGGAGTGATGACCATAACTGAAATAGCCTCCTCACAGACTGATTTTAGGAATTACATTAATTAATCCTTGTGAAAGTCAGGGAGCAACTGTTAGTGTGCATTGAGTCTTTGTATGCTTGGCTCTCATTATGAATCTATTTTTATGCCATTAGTAGAGTGTAGGAAATATACATTAGATGAATAATGTCATTGATAATTATTTAATTACAATTATGATGAAGGATACATTAAGGGTTGTGAGAAAGTCTATATCCTCTGTCTGGGGGGAATGGAAATGATATTTACAATGATACTTGAAAGGTGAGAAGGATTTGAATGGAGCAGAAAGCTCAGAGGTAAGCCTAGAGGCAAGAAGGAAGTAGATAAATTATAGACACTGGGAAAGAACCAGGATTCTTGGATTTGAGAGGTCGGTATATCATCTTGGAAAAGGAGAAAGTTGAGACAGACCATGTGCAGTCTTGCACACTGAATGTTAAAATATTGTTTATCTTAGTTGGAGCAGCAGAGAAGATGGAAGGTGAACTATATTCCTGAGAAGAAGTTACATGTTACCCTGGAGACGTAGCAGTGCTGGGAGCAGCAGTGGCATTGGAGCTACCAGAATAACCATTTCATACAGAAGGAAGCTTAGAAGTAACCATCAGAATGCAGTCTTCCGCTATCAGAGGAAAAAGAAAGTAACGATTAGGAATAAAATGAATGTAAATAATACAGGGGGGCAGATAATAGAAGATATTGAAGTCTGAGTTTGACAGTTCTGACTTTGGTTGGCAGCTCAAAGCTTACCGGGCTTTGCCTAAGTGCAGTAATGCACAGAAATTTTATTTTAAGCATACTGCCTCAAGAAGGTTTAGATGAGATAAGGATCAGAAGGAGAGAGAGTGAGAAATGAAAAAGAGAAACAGAGTATGTGCTATATAGTAATTTTGTTCAGTGAGCAGATGCTCATTTAAAAAGGTGAGGGATAGGCAAGGCTTGAATGCTTTTGACCTATATATATTAATAAAAGTTATATTATTTATATTTTAATAAATACTGTATAACAAATAAAATTATAATATTAATTCATATTAATACCCAGGCTGGCAAGATAGCTCAGTTGTCAAAATATTTGCCTAGCAAGAACGAGGGCAATAGTTTCGATTCCTAAAAATTATAATTCTTAAAAAATATAATAGCCATGTGACTATGGTGCCCCACATGGGACTCCAGGACTCAGAAATGGATACATGGATCCCCAGGCCAAGGTGGCTAGGAATAGTAGTTGTATCAGTGAGCTCTGGGTTCAGGTGAGAGACTGCCTCAGTAGCTAAGGGGGAAGAATAATGAGAGAAATCTTGACATATCAACTTCAGGCTTCCCACATGCCTGTACACATATGCAGGTGAACCACAATATATGGGGGATACCAGACATATGACCAAAGATATCGATATGCACATACACTGAAACACAGAGATGATCTTAAATGCCTGAGTTCAATCCCTTGCACCCATGTGCTGAAAGGACAGAAACTTCCCCACAGACTGTCTTCTGACCTATACATGCACGTGCACACACACACACACACACACACACACACACACACACACACACACACATATGCATGCTTGCATGCACACACACACACACACACACACACTGTGACATGTATACCCTTCTCACACAAAATTAAATAAACACATATGAAACTAGTATACTAGTTCCTGCTCTTTCAGTTGCTTTTAAGACTTAATAAAAGTGGCTCTTGCTGTTTTACAGTAGATCTGCAATATGCTAGACCTGATACAGAAGCTAGTATTTCCCTCTGAGCTTTTCCACAATTTTCTAAGTACGCTGAAGATCATGACTACATTCTTTGATATACGGTGATTATTTGGCCCAAGTTTGGTCTTGCAGAGGACTTCAGATTCCTGGAGGGCAGAATTCTCATGGTCACTCATCTTTAAGTCTTTCATATGACCTCACGTTCAGGCTTCTTCCTACAGATGTTCAGTCCACTTTGAACCCAAAGAACCCCAGATTAAGGGATTTTTAACTCCTCTGAGATTTGACAGACATAGAAGACTTAAGCTTTTAAGGTAGCAGCAGGTGGCTCAAAGTCCTGCACAAATAGACGAAAATCTTGTCTTTATTTAAGTTGAAGGAAGCAGGACTTTCATTTTATCCTGAATTTTTATCTGTATTTTTTAGCATTTCTAGAATCAAAAGTTGTGGTGTTTTGTTTTTTGCTTATTTGTTTCCCTATTGTTGTTTTTATTTCTCAAGTTTCAAACTTTAACAAGTAAGATCAAGTAGGAGATCAGAAAAGGCACAGGAAAAGCTTGTCCCTGGACAGACATTAGTGATGTCTAATGATGTTTAATGATTTGCTAATGATATTAGCAAAGAGGAATTTAGGAAAATATTATCAAAAATTTAGGACATTTTCAAAAACATTTTTTTTCTCTTTGCAATACACAGAGGCAGTAGAAATCATGACTCTCTTAAATGAGCTGAGACTTACAAGCATTATCCAATCCTTTACAATAGGAAAGAAGCGGTGCACAATTCCATTTCCTGAATAAATGTCCTCGATCAAGGCATTTTCTTTTTAATAAAAATCACCTCAAAGCCCATAGATAGTAAGTTCTCACTCAAGTCTACCTTAATTCAGTGGAAACTCCTCCCCCATGTAAGCTTTTTGTAAATTCAGTGGAAATAGCAAGCAGCTGCTCACCAACACCCACCCAAAAGAAAGAGCAAGACATTTCTCACGTATCTCAAGCTCCCTTAAATGTTCTTTCTTTGGCAAAGAAAAAAAAAAAAAAGAAGAAGAAGAAGTATATTTTTGGCCTCTAAACCTTTTCCCACCAGTGTGTATTTCTGCAGAAATATGATCCATATGGTTTTGATTGCTTTCTCCATAAGTCATTAGGAATGCTTTGCACTAGGAACTTTCCTGATGACCAAAGAGTCTTTGGAGACAGTTTTAAATGGCCCTCTCAGCCTTGCCTCATAGAAACAGGGCAGATAAACAGAGCCAAATGCAAATGAGCCAAGTCCTGGAAAAATTCAGGTTTTATCCAAAACTCAGAACCAATAAGATTCCGGTGAGCTTTAAATTTGCCCTGCAATGTCTTCACATTCTCTTCCAAGGACAGCTGCTACTTAATTCTCCATTGGCACATATCAGGCATGAATTCCATGCATCTGGGATTGTATTTATATTGGTTATAATGCTCCACCAAATTTCAAGACCTTCCTGTCACCCCAGGGTCTTCCCAGTATTTCCCGGAAACACAATACTTATTTTTGACTTGGACAGAGTGTGGAATTCCTGGGCTCATCGTCATTGTTATATGCATCTAGGTACAATACACATGTGTCAAGGGACTTGGTCTGCTATTATATAAAAAATGGAATCATATTACTTGTCTCATATCATTCAGCCTTCCTTCCTTCCTTCCTTCCTTCCTTCCTTCCTTCCTTCCTTCCTTCCTTCCTTCCTTCCTTTCTTTCTTTTCCTTCCTTCCTTCCTCCTCCTCTTCTTCTTCTTGAGGTGGTGTCTCATGCACCCCAGGCAGGCCTCAATCTCATCACAGAATGACATTTTATGTTATTAAGTGCCTTATTTGTAAGGCATTTTGACCACATCCTGCCATGAGAGACTAATTATGAAGAAAGAGATAGGAAGAGGAACAAGTCTGTCTTGGTCTTCATCTGACTAGGTTGTTTCAGACTGATTTCTGGACTGCATCACCAGCTGTTGTTGGTACTTTTCAAAGAGGAGGCTTCCAGCTGGGGGAGACAGGGCAAAACGAGAATGTGACAGATAACTATGAAGCAATGTGGTAGAGATAGAGAGAAAGAGAGGGCTAGAGAAAGAAAACAAGGAAAGCATAGGAGACAGCAACTGGGACTCCATAGCAATATAAACAGGGGAAGCTGGTATGTAGTGAGTATATTTTTTCATAATTGTAATCTTTTCAAGAACCATTGACCAAGGTCTCAGCTCAGGCCAGAAACCAAGGGAAGAACAAAATTGTTGCTTTAGAAAAGGAAAGTTTCCATCAGTCTGAAAGAGAAACCGCCCACCTGGTCAGTGGCCAGAGAGCTGTCCGTGGTACTGACGCACTCTCCCTTAAACTGCAGGGGAAGGCAGGAGACCTGTTCTGGGTTCTGCAGCTTTCTTCACTCTTCCACTTGCTCCCCCAGACTCAGCACCATTCTGTATGTCTCTCTTTCCTCTCTCCTTTTTCTTTGTCAACCACACCAATATTTCTCAAGTTCCTAGTCTTTAATTCAAAGGTTTTTCTTTCATTTTGCTTCAAAACAGTGACTGAAGGGTCACTGTTTTCTAGGTTCTTCTACGATTTTCTGTGACTGCCTCTCCCTCTTGTCACTTTTTGGGTAATAGGACCATTAATAACAGTAGGAACCACAGCAGTGGATAACGTGTAGGATCCACTAACTACATGGGATATACACATACGTAATATCTCTCTAGAGCTATATCTATCTAGATATCTATATGTATATATCAGATTTACTTTCAATTCCTCGGCAACTCTATTAGAGGGTTAGTTATATCATCTTACTAAACAGGTGAGAAAGTGAAGGCTACAGTAACTTGGCCAAGATCGCGGACAGGAGCTCATACCCAGCACTTGCACTTTTTACTGAATATGGATCCCTTTCCATTGCCCAATATTTTCCTTATGGCTCTTTCAGCCTCTCCCTCTGGTAGCGTTAACAAAGCTTCCCACCCTTGTCAAATATTCAGAGACTAGGAATCTGCACTTCTGCTGTGATTTAAGCCTCTAGTAAAGTAATGAAAAATATACAGAATGTGTACCTTGTGGGAATTTAGATCATGCAAGGGCCTTCTGTTTCGCCTTGCCTGCGCCTCAGGCTGAATGCGGAGTTTTCTGCTCTCTGTATTCTAGTCTTAGTCTAGCCTCCCTGGCCTTTTCTCTCTCTCTGGTGGTCCCTGGAGAACTTTGCGTTCTCTTTGGCTTCCCACTCAGACGTCCTTCCCACGTGAGGAAGCGCATACTTAATTCTGGGAGGTTAAGTGGGCTCTCGCCTACACAAAAAACAATTTCCAATAGTCACAGGAAAACACAAAGACACAACGGGACTCAGATGTGCGTCACCTCAGACAAAACCCACACTCAGGTATATACACGCAGTCACGTCAAGCTCCCGCATATTCAGAAATACCCAGACTCTCGCGCATCACTGCTACAGACGCGTTTCGGCTAGAACCACGATTCAGGATCTGCGCGCTCAGGGTCCCTTTGGGTCCTTCTACACGGAGACTGGCCCCGCTGTCCCCAGACTCCGGTGACTTCCCCTGAGGCTCGTCGTTGGCCCACCCAATCTGCCCCTCCCTCCAGGCGGCCTCTCTTCTCCTATCCCTTCTCTTCCTCCTCCGCGTAAAGACGTACTAAACACTCCTCGGATTCTACCCAGGCGCTCGGCTCCTCCCTCCCCGCCCCTCAGCAGCCTTTCTCCCATTCATTTTCCTCGGTTGCCGGTGAAGTCCCTCCCACTGCCTAGCTCAGCCTCCGCTGCTCCCCGCCCGGAGACCGCGGCGTACTTGGACTTCCCTCTCCATTCGCCAGCCGCCTCGCTCCGGGTCCCCACGGCTGCGAACTGATCTGGCGCGGGGAGGGGTGGCTGGAGGAGGAGGAGAGCGCAGGCAGAGGAGAGGGCCAGAGAGCCGGGGAGCCCGAGGCAGAGGGAGTAGTGGCTGCCTTCCGGAGCCGGGATTCATGTCTGTCCTCGGGACCAGCCAAGGGGACTTTACGGCTGAGTATGAGCCAGGCTGCTAGGAGCCAGGTACCCCCACGCCTGCAGTCCCCGCGCCGACCCCGGTATGCGAACTGGACGCAGGGCTCTTCCAAGTTCCCACCGAGCCGAATAAAAGACGTCCTCCCTCCGCTCTCCGCCAAAGACGGACATTGACTCCAGGTAAGGCTACTCCGGGCGCAGCTTCCCACAGCCCCTCTGCCCTTGGAACCCGCCCCGGACCGCAGTCGGGGCTCCCCCGCCCTCGCCTCCCCTCCCCCTTCCAGCACCCTCGTCCGGTCTTCCCTCTCCGCCAAGTCCTCTCCTGTTCTGGAGACTGGGGGTCCCTGTAGATTGGACTCCAAGGGTTAAATGCGGGTTTCAGTAAGTGGCGTGTGTGTCCCCGCGCGCTCCAGACGTGTGTGCCATGGTGGGAACTTGATGTGGTGCTAGTGTGTGTTTGCCAGTGCGGCGCCGTTTGCGTTTGATGTGTGTGGCGTGTGTGTGTGTGTGTGTGTGTGTGTGTGTGTGTGTGTGCCCTATAACCTACTTTCAGCGCGGTGTGTGTGCGGGTATGCTTGGACGTATGTGTTTGCATGTGTGCGCGTCTGTGTATTTTTAATTAGGTCTCTTCAGCTTACAGGGAATGGAATGGAGTTCTTACTACAGGATCACGTAGCCACCGGGAAGCCTACTGTGGGCTTCCTCCCCGGGCTCTGGGCTTTGGTTTGGGAAAGATGATAGGAATATAGACCGTGCTTTATTTAGTCCAGTGTTGGTTCCTTTAAAGGGAAAATTCGTCTAAAGCAGGGGGAAGTGCTGCACACTGGGAACCACCGTTTAAAATGAAAGGTCTAAAACCCTAGGCAAGCGAAAGATGCTGTCCCTTTAAATTCCACACTGGGCAAAATCCAGGATTCTGATGGGAATTTGGAGAGGCTGGGTACGGTTTGAGAAGAAAAGGAGGAAGTCAGGGATCTCCTTATACACTGCATAGCAAGTCTGGGGTAGAGAGATGACATGTCTCCCTGTTGCAATCATAGCACCCTCTGCCCCCTTTTTGAGGGGGTGATCTGTGCAAGTTTTCCTGAATCGTCTCAGGGGAAAGGAATAAGCCTCCTCAGGGGACATGCAGCCACACAAGGCACCACAGAGAATATCATTTGGGGCAGCTATGGGTGCTTTGGCAGGAGACTGATAGGGTACTTTCCTAGGACGCCTTCTTTCTGTCTTCTCCATCTCAGTCAAGCTCTGGAAGCCCCAGAATCTGTTCTAAAAACCTTGCTTTCTCACGGTTTCAGGAAGTTAGGAAGATAGTGGGAGAAGGGAGAGAGATCAGTGTGTGTTGAGAAGGAGGTGGTTGGAGGTTTATATGTATGTGTTTAAGGGAGACCTACAGTTCCTAGGGACTGTGGGTGGGGAATCCATGATAGAGTGTGGTGATTGTTGATTTAAACTGCTGATTTGCACCTCACATTTTATGCTTCACTCTAAAATACTGCCAAGGCCAGGGGGCCCTGGGAAGACTCGCAGAAAGATAATTTGAGTTAAGGGTCTCCTTCTTATTTCCTCCACCTTTTAGGAGCTTGTGGAGGCAAATACTTTGGCTACCCTGCCCAGGTACAGTTGGGCTTTGGTTCTGAAGCCAGCCATTGATTTGATTCCCGGCTGCCTCTTAAAGGCTTGCCCTACTCAGCAAAAACGCTGAGTTTTACTGCTGTTAGCATGGCTTCCAGACTAGGCAGCTGTTACTTTCTCAAGGTAAATGGCAGCCGTTCTGATTGTAAGCAGTGAAGCTAGAAGATGAGGCTGAGGTGGTGGGATACAGAGTCTTTAAGGGGTCACTGGAAAGGCCTTTTGGGAGAGAAAATAGAAATATACCTGTTTTTTTTTTAAATATATTTATGTATACATTTGTATCTTCCTAGGAAAGATAAAAGCAAACGTGTGTTTGCATGAACCTGCCCCAGCTGGTGGGGACTATTGTACCTGCAGGCACTTGCACATACCATTCTTTGGCTCCAGGCTGATTTCTCAGGCTGAAGGCTTTAGGAGGGCATGGTCATTGAGCAGACTTTACAAAACTCAGAGGACCTCTTCCTGGTGCAGTTTTAGGAGGCAGTGGAAGTACAGGAAGAGCTCGTATGCGGGGAAAGGTTCTCATTATCTCTCTTCGAGTGTATAGATGAGCAGAACTAGAAGGCATATGAAAGAGCAAGCCAGGACTCTGGCTCAGAGAGAGGATGACAGTTTCTCAATATTCACTAGCAAATTGGCGCCCAGGATTAGAACCTAGGTCATCTTTCACACAGATCTGTCTTTTTTACACCATTACCTCATTCAGGAGCTCATAACACTTCTTAACCCTAACTACTCACCATATTCCAAGATAACTACTTGTCATCCCTTCTGGAACTTCTTGTTTCAGAGATGCATTTCAGTCCTTCTTCATATGGATTCTTGAACCAGGAGCGAAAGTGTGTAATATCTCAGTCATTCTTTTTGCTTCACAAAAGCATTTAAACACATATCCATACACTTACAAGTGGTTGAGAGAGAGAGAAGGGGGCGAGGAAGATAATATGTTCTGTTTTCAATGTCATCATGTAATTAAATGCACATGAGGACCCAAGACTATATATGACTGGTGTATAGAACCCAGTAGAGCTTTGCTTGAGCTCTGTATGAGGAAAGTTTAGCTTTCTGGAGAACTAAGTATGTACTTAGCCATCCATGCAATTACTTCAGAAAAATGAATTTACTTACATTAATTAAAATCTCGAGTCTGTACATTCATGGTATAAGCACAGCAGCATACACAAGAATATGCACGCACCCATACACAGGTGTATTTAGACAGGACCAGCAACCCTCCCATCCTGGTATATTCCTCCGAATGAGACTCTTAACCTCCATAGGAAATCGAGCTGCCTTGTGTAAATGTATGGCCTGTGGGTGGGCTGAGACTCCCAGCCTCAGGGAAAGGAGAATATAAAGCCCTTTGAATCACAGGACCTTCAGAACTTGAAATCAGGTTCACCAAAAAAAGTATTTTGCCAGGCTTTTAGATGCTCTTTTTGGAGTGCAGAGAACAGCTGAGAAATATGGGGATTTTTAGGCCCATCTGCAATACAGCCATTAACAACCTCACAAATGTCTTTTCTGGAGCTGGATAGCACTTTAGCTCCCAGAAGGGGGAGCTGTGACTCCATTTCAGCCACGAAGAAACAGCACAGATATTCTAAATCAGCTCTGGGGCCCCCCTGCTGAGTTGAGAAGGCCCAGCTCAGGCTGCCGGGAATATATCTGTAGCAGCATAGGTGGAGACTGTAAAAATGTTCTCTTCTGTTCAGTTCAAGTGGGACATCTCTTTCTTAATGCCTTCAAGAGAAATTGTGTTATTGGTCAAATAGTCCTTTTTCTCTGAACCTGTCTTTGCCCAGAAAGGCTCTACATTGTGTGAAGAAATATTCTCTAATTTGCATGTGCTTTCTCACCATGGTTCCTTAGAGGAAGGCATTAAAACACATCACCAAAATAGGCCCTTAAAGTTACCCATAGCATCCTTCTTTCCTGCATCCTTTGACCTAAAAGCCAAAGTTTATCAAATAAGTTAGTGAACTGGTAACCATATCAGCAACAACAGGGAGCATAGGAAGCGTTAACCAATAACATTTTTCAAAAAACTTCCCCGCTCATTGTTTTTCATCATACTCTTTCATATGAGAGATGATGGATATATCATACTTTCATTCTTGGCACAAGCTCTACTTAAATTGCAGCATCTAGTTCAGATAATCCTTCTAGGAAGTCTTCCTACGGTCTTGTCTCAGAACCTCTCTTTTGTCTGGACTTCGATGTAATTTTGTTTGAAACCTACTTATTCAGGTTTTATCTCTATTTCTTCTGTAATTTCTCAGCCACACAGGGATAAGTCTCCATTGATCACATCAACGTGCGTTGCTATTAGGAACATTTCTCTCTTAATGCCTGGAAACTGGCACACAGTAGTTTTTATCAGTTTTCACTCTGGCATGGCATATGCCAGCCGTGTCAACAGTGTCAACAGTATCTGTCAGCAACCCTCCTCCCCTCCCCCAACAAGTGGGTTCTTACTTACTCAAAGCAAAGCCATTATGTCTTCAAAACCATACCACTTAGCTTAGCAACTCAAGGGTACCAGTGGTGGTTCCGCCAGTTAAATCCAACTTGTCAGTGCCCTTTGCTGTGCAAGGATCTTTAGTTTTGTCTTTTTTTACCCATTCAGTGAGGCAGCTACACTCTCTATTCAAAAGACAGTGAAATTCATTTTGTCCAGTTCTTTTTAAGCAGCAGGGCAAGAATCTGAACTTTTCTTGAACATCTCCACTCTTCTACATAACCACCGTCACCGGCTCACCACTGAGATCTGCTTGGTGCTCTGGTGGGAAGAGCTGGAGCATACTGTCAGCTCTTGGGAGCTGATGCTAGGAAGCTGTGTGGAATCCCTGGAATTAAAATAAAAATAAAGTCTTTTCTTAAAGAAACTTCTTTGAAGAAACCTCTGAAAATTTTTAAAAAACCAAACCTTTCTCCATAGTCAGGAATCAAATCTGCTTTGGTAACATAGGCAACATGAAACATGTTTCCATTGTCTCCGTTTTAATACTAATAGTAGGTTCATTGCCACACAAAGGAGCCTGGGTTAAATCAGGAGAGATTTGTGGGATGTTTCTTATTTTGACTGAAAATCTTCCTGTTATCTATAAGTGTGCAAAACTGAACAAATATGATTATTTTCTAGTCATCAAGCTTTTACATGCAATGTAAATATAATCATATCTCTGAAAAATAGTCTCCGTTGTGTAGGAGAGCCAGATTCCTATGATATTTATTTGAAAAATCTGTTGCATGCTAAAAAGTAGATTCTGATCATTTTCTATATTATCTCACCTTTACGGTGTGAGAAGGATATGTTGTGGGCTAAAATCAACAATATAATTTATTCACTTGACCGTAGATGTTAATGGGGTATCCTCTACTTGGCAAATGCCACCTTAGAATAGTGCTGTTGGATAGACTTCTGTGAATAAGAAATTTGTTCTCTGTGTTAGACAACACAGTAGCCACTGCACCTTTAAATGTGTCAAAGGATACTGGAGAAGTGAGCTTTTAATTTTTTTATTTTTATTTTTCATTTTGATTACACAGCTGTATGTGGATGGTGGCATTGAAATAGTTCAGGTTTATACACTAGTAATGTTTTATGAACAAGGTCTTGTTTTTATAGGTGTTCACATATGGAGGAAGAGATGGCTAATGAATAAGCAAAAAGAAAACCACAGTAATTAAATAGAATATTAAATGTCAGACATGACATTAGGGATCCTATGCTGGAAGAAGGTGGGCGATATGGCTTTAGATGAGTTAGTCATAAAAAGCCATTTCTGAGGAAATAGTTCTAATAGTGAGATTTAAATAAGAAAGAGAAATGGAGTCCTTATTCTGGGGGATGGTTAAGAAGGCTAAGGATGCACAGAAAAAAACTCAATGTGGATGAGGCTTAAATGAGAAGAAATGTGGCATGAGATAAAACGAGTGACGGACAGAACCCACATCAGAAAGGTCTTGTACAATGGACTGAGAGGTTTTGACATCTCTCTTAACACATTTTCAGTTGGGAAGTAGGAGGTCTGAGAATTGAAAGCATTCTGGAAATTGACAGGAGGCAGTTATTAGATACTCTGTTATGCTTTCATCATGCCCATTTTTAATCAGTCATTTTAATGTGTTCTGCTCATCTTAATTTCCAGTCTGGCCTAGAGTATCACATTCTAGAAATCCTTAGGCTTAAGAGCTAAGAGTAAATGAATGGAACATGTATGCAGCAGGTAATGGGAACCTGAGTGTACAATCTTGTTGCAATTCTAATCTGCAAAGATTTATCAAATATATTATTTGCAGAAGAATTTGAACAAAGTAGTTGAGCAAATATGCTAGTGAATGCTGGTAAGTGCAGGCCATCTAACAGGTATGAAAATCCCCAAATATTCATAATGGGATGGTAATTGCCATTTCAAAATCTCATAGACTTTGGGGTAAGAGAAAGGTTAAAGGAAGACACATAAGGAAAAACAGTTATTACGATGAGCAGTAACTATAATATCTTGTGGGCAGGGAGCATGTCTTTTTATTTTATGTCTGTTTTTACTTCAAAATTTCATAGGCTACAAGTACAGAGACATAAGGCTCTTGACTCTAATCCTGGCTCCTCCCGGTATCTATAAAGACTCTCCTTAAGAGCCTATCTTTCTCTATCTGAGTTTCTGTTCTACAGATTTAGAAGAACCATACTATGGCTCAAATCGCTGAAGAGATATTGCTGAGTTGTGTGGATATACATCATGACAAAGATCTTGCAAAAGCAGAGAGAGACATGTGCATAGTGGCCATGCTGTCCTCTCAGAGATGAACAAATCTAGAGGAAGTTGTATCTCACAGCACTGATTGTGATTCAAAACAGGCTGGCTGAGTGGGAGAGATGGTGAGCCTGTTGCCACTGGTGCAACTCTTAATAGAAAAGTGATTAAGTGTTAACAGAAAAACCACTATCCTCCTGAAACACAGCAGCCCAAAAAGGTTTTCTACAAATCCATAGACAGTCCTCGATACTAAGGGGGCAAAGAAGACAATTAAGAAAATAATGAGGCCAAGGAAAAGTGAAATTAATTTTTTTTTCATGCAACAGTGAAGGGGATTTTTGTCTCCCAGGGGAACTATCTTTTGGAGATTGCAAGTGGCCTTTAGGAGAATAACCTGAATAAGACTGGGTGTGAGAAAGTGAACAGTGGTCAGTTACCAGAGTTGCCTGCTACCCACAAAAACAGGGAATCTGATGAGGCCGCACAATCTATCATTCTTAATGATTTCTGCTCTCACAGGGTGTGGAGCTGTGTAGAGGCTTGCTGCTGTTGTCTTGGGAATAGCTAAGTAACTGCATCCCCTCAAGGGTGGGAGGTAGGTCTGTAAGGTAATTAGCAAAAGTAAGATACAACCTTTTTGTGTAAACTGTAAAGGTTGGAACAGCAGGGCTCCAAGTAAATTGCCCGTCTGAACAGCTAGAGACCTTTTTAAGGGTTAACCCAACACAGACCCCAAATGTTTTCTGAGATATAATTTATCTAGCATTTCAGAGGACCAGAAAACGAGCCAGTGGGTGATATGGAATAGCCAGGTCACGTTGATTTAGGTGAAAGAAGCTTACATACACATCCATGGAATGGCTGCATTAGAGAGGACACACCCTATTATAGGATAAGCTTTCAAGTTGCTATTCTAAGAATTAGTCACCTGCAAAAATAGATGAAATGCTTAACATCTGTAGGAATCTCTGGAGTACCCAGAAGCCGCACGAAAAACCTGGAAGAGCATTCTCAGAATGCAGAGGAGACCATAGCCTAGAGCATATATGTTGCTGTTTATATGGTACTGGGTAAGCTAAATTTCTCATAGAATTGAGTTCTGAGTTTATTGGCACATTGTAGGAGAAGCACCTACAAATAGCCTTGCTGGTACTATAAAAACATCTGCACAGGCACAGCAACCATTTCAGAACAGAAAGTCGGCATTTTGGTATGTGCAGATATGTAGAGGAAAAATTGGAAAACAGATTACCTGGGAAGGGCTGATAATGTGGTTTTGCTGTTGGGACACATTTTTGGGACATAACTCCTTCAGAGGAAGTGGTCCTCATCAAGTGCCATTTCTGGAGATGGTGAAGGCTGGGGAGGCCTGATAGGGTTATGAAGAATTTTATTCTCAGTGCATATCAACAGGACAACATCTTTCAAAGTCCAGTGAAGCTTTACAAATGATTTCTGAAAACATTAGCAAGCCAGTTGTATTTTTGTTCTTTTTCTCTCTCTCTTTTTAATTGCACTGGGAAAAACACATTTATTCAGATTTCAGGGTCATCACGCACAATATTTAAGGGTGGCTGAAATGTCACTATTACAAAACCACTCTTGAACTTGGGCCATGTGTGTGTCAAGCTTGTTTGTTTCATATTCGTTGTACTATAATGGATATGTAGTAGATTCAATGTTGCACATTGTCTCTAAGCACAAAGAAGGTCCTCTTCTGTAGATGAGAAAAACAAGGTGTATAATAATAATGTTTCTTGTTGAAGACCATATACTAAACCCATGATTGTGGTATGAAGATTTTGAACCATTTCTATCTGACTTGAAAGCAGAGAGATTGAAAGCTTAGTTAGGGCTGGAGTCTGAGTATCTGCACTGCCACCTTCTAACTCTCTGACCCTAGCAAGGGTACCTAATGTTTCCAAGTAAGTTTCCCTGTTGTAAAATGAGAACAATAGCAACTATGTATGGAAGATGGGAATTTAATGAGTTGATTTGATAAACGTTTCAAACTATAACTGGCCTATTGTCACAACATAGGCTGGTTAACCAATTTTGCTCTTATTACTGTTAATGCTCTGATGTATCAGACTGAGATTATCTGAACCCCTACGTTTGTTTTCAGACTGGGAAATTCATTCAAACAAACAAGCAAACAAACAAACAAAAAATAACCTTTAGTTTTGAGAGATGACCTAGTAAGGAAACTCTTGAGATCATTTTTACAAACCAGCACCCTCCCTGCATCCCCCAGTACAGTTTGTGACAGCAGTGATTATAGGAGAGACTGATAAAGTAGGGAAAAGGCCCAAAAGTATGCAGAATTACTTAGGCAGAATTAATTCTCTGTGTTGTTATGGGTCAGAAAGCAGATGTAGAGAGATCACTGACCAGGAGAGCTGAAAGTCAACAATTCATATCGGCCTGTTTAATTTTAACTCCTTTTTCTTCTGTTTTGTTTCATATACAGGACTATTATCTTTAAGATAAAATAGATCTTAGTTGGATCAGGAACCTGAACTCCTGCAATCTCTCTCCCTGTATCTATCTACTTCCTTTTCTAGTATAAGACCAGTGTTTCTGTCAGGTTTACCTGAACGCAGGGATGACTGACAGTAGCTAGATATTCTGAAAACTCTGTTTGTATTTGTCTTCATGATTCCCTTTTACATCATAAATGCCATTTATTTTATCAAATTCTTGAATACCTTGAAATGATTTTTCTAATTACGTTTAACTTATATTGTGATACTCTAAATTTGAAATTATTCTCTCCAGTTCTCAAGTGAGGACACTCTGTCTACAAAATAAAAAAGTCACTATAAAATATGCAATAAGAGACAAATGTGACCTCAAGCCCTTGTATACCGTGGCACACTAAACGTGATGTCATTTTCCTGAACTATCTTTCCTCTTTGCATTAGCTTAAGGCATTGTCCAGCTTCCAGCCTGCCCCAAGTGGAACTTGGTGGCCTCTTATAGTGAGGGTTGATGACTGCTACGTGGTGTCTATTATCTTGGGCCAGGGCAGTCATTGCAAATCATCAACCCTTATGTCATAAGACTTACCCTTAGTTCTGACCTTTCACATGTTTAAAGTAAGCAAGCATCCATTGTATACTTTCCAGGTGAAGTTTTAAATGGGACCGCTGGAAAGAGCTTCCTAAATCTTCACTAACAATCTGCATTTTACTTCCTTCCCTTCTTTATCTGTCAGTATCATGAATATCTTCCACTCTTCCAGTGTGTTCTGGCTGCCAATTTCATAGCCTCTTAAAATAGTAATTTTGCTTCACAATGCCTCTGCAGGAAACCTTAACTTAGCCTGTTTATTTGCACCCTAATTTTGGGAGTTCAAATGTTTCTGAAAGCAGGGCCAGCAGCCATAGAATAAGCTACTTTCTAACTCTGAGCCAGAGCTAAGTGCCAGGATCTTTCTTTTAATGGAAATTGTAACTCCAAGCCCACCTGTTATCTCAGTGATCTCACTGTCACTGTTAACGCAAGAAATTGTAGGGTG
Source organism: Psammomys obesus (assembly GCF_907164565.1). NCBI lineage: Eukaryota > Metazoa > Chordata > Mammalia > Rodentia > Muridae > Psammomys > Psammomys obesus. The sequence goes on along the minus strand of NW_026591643.1, from coordinate 10,648,183 downwards.
GAGGTGGCATAGACTTCAACAGCCAGATGTTGCAAGGTAGTGGACCTATTTCTACGCCCGCTGTATGCATCTTTTTCCTGTTTAATTAAATACTCATACATATTTACACATATTCAAGAGAATATGTGTTGAACGCAGTTGGGAACAAGTGGAAAAGAGAACTGTAGACATTTTGGAAAATGTTCACGATACTGGACCACAAGCTCAATCATAGTTGTAAATCATCTGCGATTAAAAAGTAAACCTAGGCAGAACTTTAAAAGGAAGAGCATGTGTGGCTACATCTGTATTTTAAAAATGAAAAAAATCATTTTTTTCATTTAAACAAGAAGTGGGGAAAAATTGAGAGGTGAGAAAGGAGCCATCAGGATGGATGTATAATAGTGTTGAAAAAAAAAAGATAAGTTGGAACACATATAATTATATGTTTGTGTGAAAATACCAGAATTACATTCTATATCCCTCTACCACCAATAAGAATTGTTTTTGGTTTATTTTAGTTGCCACTGGGACATCTCAATAAAAAGCTTTAAGGGGGATGAAATAAAGTTAGGTAAGAATTCAAGATGTAATGTAACAAAGCTTTGCTACTTGAAAATAAATAAATAAATAGTACATTTTTAAAAGAGCAAAAGCATTATAAAAAATGGGTTGTTGTTCTTGTTCTTGTCGATGATGATGATTTTGATGTTCTTGTTGGTTGTTTGAACAGCAAATGCCATTCAGGCAAGCAATGCAAGAAAGTAGATTCCCTTGTAGTGTTAGAAATGCACATGCAACACAAAGTGGCCGTGTGTGCTTCATTCCAAAATCAAAGAATAGAGCAGGCAAGGTGGGTCAGGGTTAAAGTACTTCCTGGACAAAAGTGGGGATGGAGTTCAGATTACCAGACCTCATGTAAATGGCAAATGAACATGGTCATTGCCTACAATACCAGGGCTCTGGCTAGCCCTGGGAGCGAACTATGACTTAGCTGACACCTCTTGAGTGACAAAAGTAGAGAGTAATGTAGAATCCTCTGGCAGCAGGATCTGTGCTCTACATCTGTGTACAAATGTGTGTGTGCCTATACCCATGAGAGGAAAATAAACAATAAAAACAGAACTTCTTTTTATTTTTTATTATTTTTATTATTTATATTAATTACAGTTATTTCACTTTGTATCCCAGCTATAGCCCCCTCCCTCATTCCTTCCCAATCCCACACTCCCTCCTTTATCTCCTCCCATGCCCCTCTCCAAGTCTACTGATAGGGGAGTTCCTCCTCCTCCTCCTCCATCTGACCCTAGCCTATCAGGTCTCATCAGGACTAGCTACATTGTCTTCCTCATTGTGGCCTAGCAAGGCTGCCACCCCCTCAGAGGAAGGTGATCAAAGAGCCAGCCACTGAGGTCATGTCAGAGACAGTCCCTGTTCTCCTTACTGGGGAACCCACTTAAACACATGGGCTACATTTGTGCAGGGGTTCTAGGTTATCTCCATTCACAGTCTTTGGTTAAAATATCAGTCTTAGAAAAAAACCTGGGCCAAGATTTCTTGGTTTTATTGCACTCCTTGTAAAGTTCCTGTTCCCTCCAGGTCTTTCTATCTCCCCCTTCTTTCATAAAAATCCCATCCCTGCACTGTGCCAACGTTTGCCTATGAATCCCAGCATCTGCTTTGATAGTCTATTGGGTAGAGTCTTTCAGGGGCCCCTGTGGTAGGCTCCTGTCCTGTTCCCTGTTTTCTTCCTCTTTCAATGTCCATCTCATTTGCCTTTCTGAGTGAGGATTGAGCATCTTACCAAGTGTCCTCTTTCTTGCTTAGCTTCTTTAGGTGTGCAGATTTTAGTATGTCTATCGTGAAATTTGGGGGCAGATTTTGTGATCTAGGAAAGATCATCCTGGGTGAGGTATGCCAGTAGCAGAAAGACACACATGGTATATACTCACTGATAAGTGGATATTAGACATATAATATTAGGAGAACTTCTTATTGACACTTTTTCGTGTCAGACATTGTTCTAAATGCTGAAAAAACAGCTGTGAATACAATTAAGACCCTCAACCCCATCTTGAAACTCATGTTCTATCTAATTAAGGGAGATGATGCTATATAAATAATCAAGCAAAAATAAAGTATGTGTCAGATGGTGTTAAATATAATAGAAAAGAAAAAATAGAACATGACTACAGAAGGCAGGTGGGTGGCACAGATGGCTTGGTGGGACAGGGCATATTAATTCATGTAAATAGGAAAGGGAAATGTCCATGGAGGTGTTGACTTTTGAAAAGAGATCTGGATCAAGAAGACAGCCAGGGGAGGGTTGCTTTTTTGGTAGAGGTAGGTCAGGTACAATCTTCTTGACCCCTGAAATTAGAAAGGAGAATTGCAGGTGGATGACAAAGGAAAATTTCAGAAATGGGGTCATGCCCTGGGTGAATCTTTTGAGGTGGGATCCTGTGTAAAGTAGTCAGTCTGAATAGGGTAGAGGAAACAACAGGACGTGAGGAGGAGATTCATTACCGAGAGAACAGGAGCTCGATCCTGACACACCCAATGTATGCAAACTTTTACAAAGGAGGTATAAATGTTTTTAAATTAAGAAAGGGACTCCTCCTCTAAGAAGTCAGTTAGATGTGAGTAAAAGTAAAATGAAATAAAACAAACCATAGAATGGACTTTACAGGCTCTGATCATGGTTTTTGAGAAATATTTTTATATACCAGGAGATGGAATGATAGGAAATATCATCTAAATAATGGACTACCAAGAGGACTTTTCATGAAGTTTTGATGTGGGAGTGAATATCACATACAGAAGCACTTGGTAATGTTTCTTATGCATAGCAAGTGCTCCATAACCAGCACTTAGGGCATCTTTCTATATTGACTTTCTTTTTAGTGAGTGATTCAAGCATCATAAGAAACAAAATATAGAATACATGATTGTTGAATAAGATGCACCTATATATTAAGGGTTCTCTTGGGATTCTCGGGTTATAAATGAATTTTTTTGATGCTTACATATATTTCCTAATATTCTGTAAATAATGTGCATTACATGGGTAACCAATGCTTTAATTAGTAGGATGAATGGAATTAGTGAGCATTCTGTGGTAGGTTAGAAGAAAAAAATGAAGTACAAGAGGATTCATGAACATTTGTTGTGTTTTTCTTTTTAATTTTTTTATATAATTATTTATTACAATTTATTCACTTTTTATCCTCACTGCAGCCCCCTTCCTTGTCTCCTCACAGTCCCACCCACCCTTCCTCTTCTCCCTCTATGCTCTTTCTCTAGTTTCCTGATAGGATAGCACCTCCTCTCCTTCCATCTGACCCTAGATTATCAGATCTCATCAAGGTTGGCTCTATCATCTTCTTCTGTGGCCTGGCAAGACTGCACCAATGGAGGGGTGGGAAGGTCATCAGAGAGCCAGCCACTGAATTCGTGTCAGAGACACCTCCTGCGCCTCTTTAGGGAACCTTCTTGATAACTGAGCAGCCAATGGGCTTCCTTTGAAAAGGGAGTCTAGGTCCTCTCCATGCATGGTCCTTAGTTGGAGTATCGGTCTCTGCAGGCACTCCCGTGCCCAGGTATTTTGGTTCTTTTGCTCTCCTTGTGGAACTCCTGTCCCCTCCAGGTCTTTCTATCTCCTTCTTCTTCCAAAAGGATCTGGCACTCTGCCTAAAGTTTGGCTATGAGTCTCAGTATCTCCTTTGATACCCTAGTGGGTAGAGTCTTTCAGAGGTCCTTTGTGGAAGGCTCCTGTCCTGTTCCTTGTCTTCTCCAACTTCCGATGTCTATCCTGTTTGCCCTTCTGAATGAGGATTAAGCATCTTCCCTAGGGTCCTACTTGTTGTTTAGCTTCTTTAGGGCTATAGATTTTAGTATGTTTATCCTAGCCATATTGTATGGCTAATACCCACTTACAAATGAGTATTTATCATTTGTGTCTTTCTGATTCTGGGTTACCTCATTTATTGAAAAAAGACAGCATCTTCACCCAATGGTGCTGGTCTAGTTTTACGTCTACATGTAGAAAAATACAAATAGATCCATATTTATCACCTTGCACAAAACTAAAGTCCAAGTGGATCAAAGACCGCAACAGAAAACCAGACACACGAAATCTGTTAGAAGAAAAAGTAGGCAAGAGCCTAGAACTCATTGGCACAGGAAACAACTTCCTGAACAGAAAACCAACAGCACAGGCTCTAAGAGCAACAATCAATAAATGGGACCTCATGAAACTGAAAAGCTTCTGTAAAGCAAAGGACACTATCATCAGAACAAAACAACAGCCTACAGACTGGGAAAAGATCTTCATGTACCCTGCATCTGACAAAGGGCTAATATCCAGAACATATAAAGAATTCAAGAATTTAAACACCACCAAACCAAATAATTCAATTAAAAAATGGGGTACGGAGCTAAACAGAGAATTCTTTTTTTAAATTTATTTATTTTTCTTAATTGCAGTTTATTCACTTTGTATCCCCCTATAAGGCCCTCCCTCCTTCCCGCCCGGTCCCATCCTCCCTCCCCCTTTCTCATGCATGCCCCTCCCCAAGTCCACTGATAGGGGAGGTCCTCCTCTCCTTCCTTCTCATCTTAGTCTATCAAATCTCATCAGGAATGGCTGCATTGTCATCTTCTGTGACCTGGTAAGGCTGCTCCCCCCTCTGGGAGAGGTGATCAAAGAGCAGGCCAATCAGATTATGTCAGAGACAGTCCCTCTTCCCATTACTATGTAACCCACTTGGACACTAAGCTGCCATGGACTACATCTGTGCAGGGGTTCTAGGTTATCTCCATGCATGGTACTTGGTTGGAATATGAGTCTCTGGGAAGACCCCTGTGTTCAAATTTTCTGGTTCTGTTGCTTTCCTTGTGGGGTTCCTGTCCTCTCCAGGTCTTACTATTTTCTACTTCTTACATAAGATTCCATGCATTCTGCCCAACAGTTGGGCATAAGTCTCAGCGTCTGCTTTGATAGTCTGCAGGGTAGAGCCTTTCAGAGGCCCTATGAGGCAGGTTCCTAGATTGTTTCCTGTTTTCTTCTTCTTCTGATGTCCATCCTCTTTGTTTTTCACAGAGGAATATCGAATGGCAGAGAAATACTTAAAGAAATTTTCAATGTCCTTAGTCATTCAGAAAATGAAAATAAAATGACCCTGAGATGTCACCTCACACCTATCAGAACGGCTAAGATCAGAAACTCAAGGGATGATGCATGCTGGAGAGGATGTAGAGAAAGGGGAACCCTCCTCCATTGCTGGTGGGAATGTAAACTTGTACAACCACTTTGGAAATCAATCTGTCCATTCCTCAGATAATTAGAAATAGGATCTTGAGAGATCCAGCTATATCATTCCTAGGTATATACCCAAACAATGCCCCATTATTCAATAATAAACATGCTTAATCATGTTTCTAACAACTCTATTCGTAATAGTCAGAATCTAGAAACAACCCAGATGTCCCTCAACTGAGGAATGTATACAGAAATTGTGGTACATTTACACAATGGAATATTATTCAGAAATAGAAAACAAGGAAATCATGACATTTGCAGACAAATGGTGGAAACTAGGAAAAGATCATCCTGAGTGAGGTAACATAGAAACAAAAAGAGACAAATTATATATACTCACTTATTAGTGGATATTAGCCATATAATATAGGATAAACATACTAAAATCTAGAGCCTTAAAGAAGCTATACAACAAGGAGGACCCTAGAGAAGATGCTTAATCCTCTATCAGAAGGGCATAAACATCTGAAGTAGGAGAAAACAACAGGACAGATGTTAGAAATAAGAGAAGACAAGGAACAGGATAGGAACCTTCCACAGAGGACATCTGTTGTCTACATTTATAAGTCATCCTAAATCAAATTTAATGATTCAACATTCTTTTTTACTGTCCATTGGTTTGAATAATAATATTCACAATATACTGATAATTGTTTGAGTGATTTGTGATTTCTAATGAACAAAAGGGTGGCTATCAGTGCCTAAAACAATGTAACACCACCCGTAGATTAAGTGAAACCAATTCTTGTAGAGAGGACATTTTCTGTTCCTTGATTTGAGAAGCATGGGTGCCTTAGGAAACCTTTTCTCTATTTATTATGAATTTTGGTTAGATTCTAACTTATGAAATGAGGGCTTGATGTTCATAGGATCATTCTGAGGTTACTATAGAAGCAGGGAAGGGGAGGTGATAAAGTGAACCTGCCTTTATGAGTAACCCAGCTTTCCACATTCTACTTGCATCCAAGCAACTCCTCATCTCTGCTTTGGCTTTGCTGTATTATACTTTTGTAAGATTTTAATAAGGTCCAAGGCTTTAGCAATGATTTAAAAGCATTGTTTTCATCTTCTACTGCCATTTAAGATATTGTATAGAGCTTTTTGGAAGCCAAACATGACTTATACACAACCCAGAGGATTCCTTCAGAAGAAAACACTAATGTAAAACTGGGCCTTCATTGCTTTTGTCATCAGAATGTATGCATACATTTGCTATCAGCAGAAAAACAATGATATCAAGGCAGTGTGTTCCATGTTTAAGATAGACTCATATGGAAACAAAATGTTTGCCTAGGAAATCTCATGACTAAAAGTATGCCACTATTATTTTTCCAGAACGGGTCATGGTAGGGGTTGCCCTGGAGATGGATATGGAAATCCAGTTTCCTGGAAATGGATGAAGCTGAGTGATATGATGAACCTAATAATGTGACTCCAAGTTTGTGTGTCTTCATCACCAAACCATAGACTATTAGAGATAAGCTAAGGTTTTAAAAACAAAACCTAGGGGCTGGAGAGATGGCTCAGCAGTTAAGAGCACTGTCTGCTCTTCCAGAGGTCCTGAGGTCAATTCCCAGCAACCACATGGGGGCTCACAACCATCTATACCTTATACTACCCTCTTAGAGCACTAATATGCATAAAAGAAATAAAAAAATTATAAAAAAGTAACATAGCTCCCCCTCTCTAATGAATACATTTCTTTTCTTTTTTTTTAGTTACATTTTTTTTAATTTTATTTTTTTCTTATCAGTTACATTTTATTAACTCTGTGTCCCAGCCATGTCCCAATCCCTCATTCCCTCCCAGACCCTCCCTCCTTCCCTCATCTCCACCATGCCCCTTTCCAGTGAGGGGAACAAGGACTATTTCTAACAGGAACTCAATGACTGGCTCTTTGGCCTCCCCACCCCCAAGGGAGGAGCAGTCCTGTTAGGCCACAGAGGAGGACTTTGCAGCCAGTCCTGAAGATACCTGATAAAACAGGATCAGATGAATAGGGAGGAGGTCCCCCCTATCAATGAATACATTTCTATTACTCTCTTTTGACAGATTAAAAAAAAAAATCAAGGGCTGAGGAGACAGTTCAGTATGTAAAGTCCATCTCATAAGCATAAGGATACAAGTTCAGATCTATTAAGATACTGAAAAGCTGCACAGTATAGCATGCTTTTGTAACCGTAGAGATCTTACAGAAAGATAAAAGGCAGAGACAGAATTATTTGAAGCTCACCAATATATAGCAGCAATTAACAAGAGACTGTATGAAACAAAATAAAACTGAGGACTGACAGTCTAGGTTGTTGTCTGATCTTCACGTGTCACAGCATGCACACACATGAATTCCCACAATGCACATTAATTCACACATAACACACATACACACAAATACATACTCAAAGAAGAGGAAGAGGAGGAGGAGGACGACGATGACAAAATTAAGCCTCTCATGATAAGGGTTAAATTGACAAAGATTACACTCTTAGCATAGTCTTCAAGTCTAGAATAACAGTTCACTCTGTCCAGGTCTAAAATAAATATTTCATAACACTGTCATATGCTTTTCCACTAGGCACTATTTACTGTTTTGTGTTCTTTGTTGTTTTGAAAACTCTGAGATGCATTTGGTGCTACAATAAATTTGAGGGATGCATTATATCATATGTTTAGACATCTTGAAGACTCATTTGTGTCTACAATAAAGGAAGATTTAATTATTTTTAATTCGTGTTCTCAAAATTATTTGACCTTACAATTTCAACGTTCTGTATTTCTTTAATGGAATTATTTGTACACTATGTGACACATAAGAAACTAAATGGAAAGAAATTTATTGTCTATAGAAAGATTGGAGATTACACTTGTGCTAAAATCGTGTATAGGTAATTTTGATAATCTTCATCATTTTGGAGTTAATGACCATAGCAAGTTAACTATCGTAAGTTAATTAAAGAAGGAAGTATCCTTGATTTAATGCAAACTTCATTTCCTTTTCCTTCTTTCTTTTTTGTTATTAGCTTACTCCTGCTTGGTCTTTCTTGCTTGTCCCCTTTCTGGGTCTCCTTGTAGCTTATTGTATTCCAGCTCACTTCTCATTAATGTTTTCTGAAACGCGTTTCTTGGGGATCTACTACATGTATGATTCTGAAATTTTTTTAGGAATAGAGTTGTTTTTTTCTGATCTGAAGCCATTGACAGTCTGAGAGCAGAAAGATGTACAGGCTGAGATCATGCAGAGTAGTTGGATATGAAGTTGGAGAATAACTGTGTAAGGTCACCTCTTGTGACCTTGAGGGTTATACAGACAGTTTTATGGAGGGAAAGGCCATTAGATGGAGAGTAGGAACAGAAGTATCAGTGTGTCCAGAGAGCATGCTAGAGGCTGAAGCTAGGGATAAACTTCTACACAATTTAGATCTACTAATTTCTTTTTATTCACTTTTTGCTGACTACTAAGAGATTTGTTGAGTTGATTGGCTCTGCCATGGAAAATGACAGGGAGGTGAGTGGGGAAAAGGAAAGGAAAATCCTTGGTAGCCACTTTGCAAGCCATGGTTGTGTTATAGCTACTGCATAGAAGATGCACATCTAGACGAGGACAGTGGCAGGGAAGTAGATGATGTCGAGAAATACTGGGTTGGTGGGACAGAGGAAGTGAGGGGTTAAACATGGCTTTTTCTAAGGTTGTGTCAGATCAGGGGCTCCTCTCTCTACACACAGCTTTCAGAAACAGCAGGGCCTCAATTATCTCAACGTGGGCTGTGAAAATCTAAAAAAAATTTCTCAAAACAAAATTAAGTTTAATTTGCTTTAATTGAAAAATAAACACATGTCACGTACAGTACTAACAGCAGGAGGAAAAAAGGCTAGAAAATGAAATGAACTGTTGAGTATGGAAGGCCACTATTGGACACCACACAATGGGAATTGGTATTGATGGAGAAAATGTATTTAGAGTTATACTGAGCAATAGAAAGCAGTGGCCTCATGTCTGAGTTTTGGATTTCTTAATATTTTGTGGAGTTGATATTTTTATCTATTATTTTTTAAGTACAGTGGAGAGGAACTACAGAATTTGGAAAGCTCTAAAGTTGGGGTTAACCATTTAGGTTCATTGTTTTTCTTATCATTTTAAGAGATTTTGTCAAATAATATTTAGCCTCATTTTCATTTCTGTTCAATGGGAGAACTGATCATTGTATTTCTAAGAGGACTGAATAACTAATGTACAAGCACATTTTAAGAAAAGGTATGAAAGTATGCAGAGGAGAAGAGGGAAAGGATGAAGAATGTTAGAAGGCGGCATTGGCAAAGAGGAAAGAAAAGCCTGTTACAGCTAGGCTAGCTGCCTCAATCAATCTTGGTATTCCTCAGTAGCCTTCTGTTCAGGCATTCACTGCTTGTGCTAGATGCTAGGGGTAAATAGCTGGCTCTGCATCCACAGCACCTATGTTCTAGCAGTAAATATCCTCAATCTTTGGACCATAGAAGGAAGTTGAAGACAAAGATGAGCAGAGAGAAGCTCCTTCAAAGACAAGTGCCATGCTCTTAGAGGTTTTGTTTTGTTTTGCCCTTCCCCCCACTGGATGTTTTTCTTTTTCATGATGTCTGTCCTGACCACATGGTTTGGCTCCTTTTAGGCTCCTCCTGCCTCAGAGAATGGCATGGCAACCTAATTTTCATCAAGAGAGTTGAGCTTCAAATTATAAGCTATAAATGTCAGATTCTTATAATATTGACATTTGAGAACCCTAGTTGTAGAATTTTAGAAGCTATCAAAACTTTAAATCAGAGAATCTTAGGATAATAAAAACTTAGAGTCAGAATTTCTTAGAGTCATAGAAAAGGATATTTGTGGAATGTAAAAATTTAGTCTTTGTACCTTCAAATATTGACAGTCCTGGGATTATGACATTATAGGTTTTTAGGAAAAGGTGGCATCTATGGTTGTCTTGTTTGACTTCTTCCTCAACCTATGAAAAAATATGAATATAGCAGCTTAGACACATAAGTATTCTTCAATAAGTATGCATATTCAGTGCAAACACATGAGATGAAGTACTCATAACACAGTAAATACATTAACTAAAGGACACCCATGGTGGTGAGACACGAATCTTCTGGATGTTCTCTCATTTCCTGATAGGATGATGGTTGCCTTTATTGACATTTAAGCAAACACTTACTTTGAGCAAGAGAGAGCTTGAAGCAAAATAGGATTTACATCTTCACTCACTGGCCAGCTCTGCAAAAGTCTTTATGTTGCCTGTCATTTTAGAAAGCATTTCTCTAAATATGTATTGTCTTAGGACAATGCTAGATCCAGGTAGAGTAACATCCACACATACTCTGTGCCTTTGATGCTGTTTTCAAGGCAGCATTTTGCATGTCTTGTGACTTAGGCATTTATTACTGTTCTTCTACTCAGCTCTTTTTCTCTTGTATATACAATAAACTACTGTTGGTCTGTGCTCTGCCTTATGTTTCCTGTGAAACACTGGCTCAGATTATCCAGACTTGTTTTAATTTTGGCATCTGTTTCATATGTGACATTTATTTCCTCCAGAATCTATGTTCTCTCACAGGTCTTCATATTCAGTGGTCTGTTTTGACAGGTAGAGAAAGAACCTAACTTGGAGAAATGTAGAGTGAGCCAAGCTCTCTGTTTTGAACTATGACAACTGTGTGTTTATGTGAAGAGTGGTGGTGCTCATGGTGCTAGTGGAGTGTGTGTGTGTGTGTGTGTGTGTGTGTGTGTGTGTGTGTGTGTGTATGCTGTATAAGTGTTGTCCACATGTGTGTATACAGATGTGTTTTGGTGTAAGTGTGTAGTGTATTGTACATTATACAGTATGAGAAGAGGGGCGAGAGAGTGTGTATATGATATGTGTGTGCATATATGGTATATGTGGTGGTATATAATGTGTGTGGTGTGATGTGATTATGTGTTGTGTGTAGTGTGTGTGGTGTGTGTATGGCGATATGTGGGGGTGTTTGTGGATGTTGTGGCATGTGTGGTATACGGTATGTAGTATTATGGGGTTGATATGTCACATGGTGGACATTTAGGGTGCATATGTGCACGTGTGTGTCGTTTGCCCGTGCATGTGCACACATGTATGACTGACATAAATAGTAAGCTTAACCCTTTCAAATGTGTGTAAGCCACCTGTGCTTAAATGTACTCATGGATTCCTAAGTGTAGTCAAATCGGAATAAACTTGCATGGAAACAAATGCTTTCCACAGCAGGAAAGACATGTCAGAGCCTGCATGGCTCTTGATACCCATTTGTTAAGCAGCTGTACTGTTTCTAACAATGAGGGAAGTGCTTAAAAGAGCATTACTATATTCGTATTTCTAACTATCAAGTAAGCATTGCAATTTCTATTTAAATGGAGTTTCAAATATATTTCTTGAAAGTGTAGTGTCCAGGGATGATAGATCAAAGTAGAATTCGTGTATTTGAGGTACATGATGATAGTTATGTTTATGTGTGTGTAGCTGTGTACATGTACATGTGCATGTGAATTTTTCATGTACATATGACAATCAGTACTTCCTAATGTGTACTTCATACTGCTTTTGTGTGTATGTGCACATTAATACATTTCTGCCAAATATATATATATACATACATATATATATACATACATACACACACACACACACACACAATTTAAACACTAGCCATGTGGAAAAGCAAATGTTTGTGGTTGGACTTATGGACTAAAGGAGAGTGGATTTTGTGAGTTACACAGGAAAATCACCCAGGAGACACAAGTTGCCCTTATGGCTAACATGATTGTGTGCTTTGCAGGGGTTCTAGTTGATAAGTTATTGTCTCCCAACAGCTATTTTTCTGACTATGCATATATAGGCCCTGCCACACTGACTGGATCATACAACTATACTGTAGGGCGCTGACTTGAGCATTCTGTGAAATCTCCTTCAACAGTTCAGAAGAGTGGCTATGGGCGGAGGCTCCTGCAGGCTTCATGCAGAACAGTGATTTGCAGTTCTTAAATGCTTATGTGTCCTCAGTTACGAGACAGGCAGTGGCCTAGCACCCAGTGTTCTTGTCCCTGTTCGGGTCTCCATGGAATCTGAATAACAGGGACACAAAAATAATCAAATTCCAAAACGGCACGTATTTACAAAACAGAAGATGGAGAGAAAGGTGAGTGATTCAGGGTTAAGTGAATAATTTGAAGTTATATGGGTTCAAGTATCCAGATATTTGTCTCTGTGAGGTTTCCCTGCCTGCAGTTCTTTTCCCAAGTTCCTATGTTGGGGGATTTCCCTGGCTAAGGCCTTAACCCACATAAATCTTACACTGTCTGACATCTAGCCAAGCAACATAAATATTCTGCATTCATTTCACTAAAGCTTGGAGAGGCTGAAATAGAACTTTGAAATTCTCCTTCACTTTTAATTAAAAAAAAAAAAAAAAAAAAAAACAAGAAGAAGAAAGTAAAGGAAAGATTTAGGCCAACCCTGGGTTTCCATTTCTATTTAACCTAGACTGCTTTTAACCGTTGCTGCATTTTCACTGTTGCAAATGTGATGCACCGATCCATCTTCCTTGTAATGCTTCTCAGTTTCTGCTCCATCTGTCAACGAGAAAACATTTGCAGAAATCTCTTGGCTTTTCTCCAAGGGCTGGAGCCTCAGTTGTAGCATGAAATGCTGGGCAGGAATTAGAGCTAGACATTGGTTAAGTAGGAAAATTGATAAAATCTGTTTTTTGTATCCTTTTGAATATCTGTTCCCCCAGATAACCATTGTCACTTTGTTCTCAGTTTGTGTCTGCGGTTCACTGGCCACTCCCATGTTGCTCCCTCCCTCTTTTTCCTTCCAAATGGAGTCATTAGTTCTGTTCTCATAATTGCCTGTTCTCTATTCTTTAAAGGGCCTTAAATTGGTTTTCTGTTCTTTTCTTATGTATAAGTGTGTGTGTGTGAGTGTGTGTGTGTGTGTGTGTGTGTGTGAGTGTGAGTGTGTGTGAGTGTGTGTGTGATATGTGTTACATTAGTTACATTAAATTAGTCATTCTGTTCTCATAATTGCCAGGTCTCTACTTTTTAAAGGTTCCCGGATTGAGGTTTTCCATTCTTTTCCTGTGTGTGTATGTGTGTGTTGTGTGTAACATTTCAGTAGGTGTGTGCTCATGCATATGTGTGCTAATGGAGGCTACAGGCCTACATGTGTGTCTTTCTCAATCTCTTACCTTTTGAGAGAAAGTCTCTATTATTAGCTTGGAGTCCAGCTGGATCCACATGTCTCTGTGCTATGACCCTATTCCCTGGAGGTATCCAGCTGTATACATGTTTACAGCTTCCATGTGGGTGCTGGAGATCCAAGCCCAGATCACGCTTGCACCAAGAGTGCTTTTCTAACTGAGCCACATTCTCAGCTCCTGAATTGGGATGCTCTACTAAGCTCTCATTCATTTCTTAATAAAAGACTATTTTGTTGTGAGAGAAGTATTGGAAGATATCTTTATTTGCCATGCCTAAACTTGGCAAATCTATGACGCATTCTGAGCCTAAAATTCCTCTGAAAATCCCAGGAGGCTATGAGGTTCAAATGGTTTAAACTAAGCACAAGGGCTTCACAAATTGGGAAATGCTGCACTTTGACTACAAAAGCCCATGTGTGGCAGCATAGTGTCTGATATGGAGTCACAGGTAGGCTTCTGTTTCTTTTTCTTGTGTGTTCTGGGAGTGGTACAGCCTTGAGCCTGAGTGTTCAATAAGAAACCATTCCAAAAGCTCCAACACTCACAATGATTAGCACATCTCCAATGCTAGGAGATTAATTACACACTTACCAGTGGTTCTGGTCGACAAGCTCTTTGGTATTTAACTAAAGTGACTGAAATTATTTATCACATGAGAAACTTGTACATTGCTTTTAGCAGCTGTTTTCAGAATTGCTAAAACCTGTAAGAGATAAAATGTTCCTTAGCAGGTGAATGGATACATAAAACGTGGTATATCCGGGTAGTGGAATATTATTCAGACATAAAAAAGTGATTAATTTGGAAAGACTACATACTATGTAATTACAGCTTAATGATATTCTGAGAAAGGCAGAACAATGGAAATAATATTTTAGTGACTATTAGGCAGTTAGAAGTGGAGGGGTCATGTATGGAATGCAGAATTAATGCAATGAAGTTATTGTGTATACTACCATAATATTAGACTCATGTTGTCATGTATTTGTTGAAACGATTAAACAGGCATCAACAAAACTGAAGCCTAATGTAAAATATAGTCTTAGAGTGGTAAATGTGTGTCAATATAGGTTCATCAACACACACAGAAGTGTTTGCTATGGTTTAGGGTAGAGTAGGGTGTGCATCTTTATGTTTGTGGAGTGATATGGGAGTTTATGTGAATAGCTCTGTATCTTCCTTTTAATTTTTGGAATGAATCTGAAACTAATCTTTAAATATAAGAGAAATAATACAGTTCATTTGGGGGAAAGGATTAGGCTGAGGATAAGATAAGTCAGAAGAACATTCTACAAGGACTTGGGGGAAAATAGGCTCGAACTTGCTGAAAATATCCGCAGAGATCCCAGAAATCTGGTAAATAATGGAGAATGACACATGGGGTTATAATGATGGAGTGAAGTGAAAACTGATCCTGGTTCTCAGTTTGAGGTGGGAGACAGCCATTGATCTGGGAGTGACCAGGAAGGAACCCAATAATCACAACAGCAGCCTTTTACCTTAGAGTTTCTGCTGGCCAGACCCTGTCATCAGTGTCCATTCACCCTCATTACACTCACACAAAGACACTATGAGAAAGAACCATTTGACAAGGAAACAGGCACTGAAAAAAACTGACATTATTTGCCCACATTGATCATGACTCTCACAGCTTGAGCCATAGTCAAATACAATGTCATTGTCTCCTCACAATCAGTTTGGCAATGTAAGAATGTCTTTGTAGCTCTGGGAAAATGTTGAGCAAGGGGCAAATTATATCTATTCGGTAGTGTAAGAAAATCCTGTAGAACTCCAAGAAAAGGAATCACCCTGGCTGTGGACTTCCAGACAATTCTGAAACTGTTAAAGGAGGTTTTGGGGGTCAGTGAAGCTTCTAAAAAGTGCACCTTTTGGGGCAACTTCCTGCTTCATCTGGAAAGGAAATGGATGTCTGTGAGGGAGCTGGGCTCCAGAGCTTCTGTTAATTAACATTTTCACATTAGCTTATTGGTTCAGTACAGATTCAGTACAAATTCAGTACAGGTTCAGTACGGATAATATCATGGGAACTGCCTTCTTTGGCAATTCACTGGAGACAGAACCCTAAAGTGAAAAGGCCATAAAACAACTCATAACCTTTATTTTTCTTCTATAATTAGATTTTTATGGCATTCTAAATTTTTTGAAGGAAGAGCCCTAGACCCTCAAACTCTGAGTTCTAAACTGTCTTTGAGTTTTTTTTTTTTTTTTTTTTTTTTGCTTGTTTCTTTTGTTTTCCTCCTCTTTCTTCGTTGGCAAATATTTTCAACTTCTTTGTGTTCCTGCAATGTGCCTTTTGGGTTTCCCTTTCATCTGTGCACCTTTCTTTAATATACTCCTTGGACCAATGCTCATAGGTTGCTAGTAAAGAAATTAGTAGAATGCATTTTTATTCTGGCATTTTTACCTTTATACTACATATTTATGCTATAAATGTATGATCTCTTAACAAACACTGGCAATTTTTTAAATCAAATGACATTTACTAGAACAAAATATACATTGATAATTTTATATTTGTCAAAGTAGTTATTTTGTATGTTTGACTTTGTTTTATAGCATAGAAGGCTAAAGGTCACAGAAGGCCTCTCACTCTTCATTTGACTAGATGAGAATATTAGGATATCATTGTATAAATACAATGTTCTTTGTATATATACTCTTTGTATATATGCTCTTTAGTATATAGGGAATGTCTTGTCCATAGTTACTCCTCATCACATGTGTGATAAGTGGGTGAATACAGAGGTACCATTTCTATGTTCAGGCCTGTTTGGTGCATTTCAGCCTAGTAGGGGTTTTCTGGTCAAGGTGTGATAATTTTGAAAGCTTAGTTGTTAAATGCCCAGATTCTGCAACCAGCAAGTCTTGTTGTGAATCATGTACCCATTCTCCGTAACTGTATCATCAAGTGGGATGCTTAGTGATATAAACTTCACTTACAGTATATGTGGGCAGAGTAACAAAACATCACTAGAACTGTGACGACTATGAGTTGACCAAGGCAGAAATTTTAAAGCAATGCTTGGCCCATAGCAGGTCCTCAATAGT
This sequence comes from Psammomys obesus, assembly GCF_907164565.1. Taxonomy (NCBI): domain Eukaryota; kingdom Metazoa; phylum Chordata; class Mammalia; order Rodentia; family Muridae; genus Psammomys; species Psammomys obesus. The sequence continues at coordinate 10,631,574 of NW_026591643.1, read as the reverse complement.
TCTGAACCTTTGTCAATAACACACAAATCAGAAAAAGTAGAATTAGGAGTACTGCTTTACCTGTATCAGAAAGCCTGTGTTCAAGTTACCTCTACATTTATTTAAGATGAATAGGACATTACTATGATGAAGAGAGTACAATGGTTAGCCAAAGAGTTGAAATTACATATGGAACATATTTGGTACCACCTACTTATTTGCTTTTTAAATGTGTTTTGAAAAGTGATTGATAAGATCATTTATTTTATTTTGGATGAGGTGGATGGGAAATGCTAGCAATAATAAGGCTGATAAGACATTCTTTTCAATAGGGTCATATAAATAGAGCTTCTTTTTTCCTCAGGAGTTCATTGCTGTGAAGACTCTCTCTCACACACACACACACACACACACACACACACTGATAAGAAGATTCAAATAGAGTTGAAAATGAAATTAAAGAAAGTTTTAAGTTGCTAGAATGAAGTTGCTTGGCATCTGGAATCTTCATCAAAGATACTTAAGCTTGGATCAATCTGGAAAGAGTTTGGAGACTATGTAAGTGGGATCAGGCGTGTATGTGCATATGAATACTCAGTGAGGCAGTGGCTGTGGGCGCCTCTGGCTCGGGATTTTGCCTATTGCCGCAGATTAGGCTGCCATCTGGCTACTACCTCATTCAAGATGCTGCATGGATTCAGCTGATATTTTAAAGTTTTCAACAATGCCTTTGTCTTCACGCAGAAAAGAAGTACCTGCTGCACATTAGTGCTATGAAAAGAAACTGATCATGTTGCATAACAGTACATCTGAAGCTGTAGATTTTTTGTTTTGTTTTCAAATATACTTGGAAATTTTTTTTGGACAAGAAAACATCATGTTACACATGTACACACACACACACAGATATAGACACAGAAAGAGAAGACACACATGCAAAAATGGGTAACCCCTTCCCCAGACACAGAGCAAGCATAAGCAAAGGATGTTGAATAGAAACATTTTTCAATGATCCTTTTAGGAAAATAAATGTAGTTTCACAAGTGTATGATGGTCATAATATTTGAAATTGAATGTATAATCTTAGAAACTATGAGATGGAGGTGAGGCTTTAAATAAGTATTTTACTACAAAATATTGGAATCCATCTGTCCAGTATTCATCTACTCATGAACATGCAAGGATAAGGTCTAATTTGTGTAGAAGCTATAGTAAAAATATAAAATATTCTGGAAGACTTTGATTGTTTGATATAAGTTGTATTCTTAGCATGGGCTTTGTGTTGGAGATAAAAATAGAAACATGAGAGCCTTACATTTACATTTAATGACCTTACAGTCAGGAGAAAGATTAATATTAAATAGAGAGCACGATATGAGAGCATATATATATATTATATGTAATAAATATGTATATATATTATATGTGTGTGCATATATATATATTATATACATATACATTTGCGTGTTTGTGTATGTGCATTTAAATAATAATATAGATTTTTCTGGAACTTGTTGCACATAAGACACTGTACCAAAACAAAGCATGTACTGTTTTAATTCTTCCTGCTACCCTCCACTTTAGGAAAAATATAAAGTGTTGTTATCCTAAACTTAAAAGAAGAAGGAAATATATTCAGAGGTGTTAAACAAGTTACTAAGGAAACAAGAAAAGATTCTCAATAGAATTAGACACAAAGAGATGTTCTTTGACTGTAGCCTCCTCTTTTTTTTCCTTCCTTTCTTCCTTCCTTCCTTCCTTCCTTCCTTCCTTCCTTCCTTCCTTCCTTCCTTCCTTCCATATCACCTCCCCAGCATGCCTAGAGGCTCTGCAGGTAAGACTAGGAATTCAGCAAAGGCACTAAAGACACTAAGATGAATACTGTAAAGGGATTAGAATCAGAGGTGGACACACTGGGAAAGTGAATTTCTGATTGTGACAACAATGTGCATTGTGGGAGACTAAGAAGCTCTGAGTGAGCGATTTACGGACATCCACGGAGTTGGGGGCATCTCAGTCTCTTTCTATTGGACAGTGTCAGGCAGGTAACAGCATCTCAAATTTTAGTAGCTGTCAAAGATCAGTTTTTAAGGAATGACAGAGGGAAGAATGATTCACTGATTTAGTTAGGAAATACCCTACACAAATGGAAATGAAGAAGGAAGGAGCAGGCATTAAATGCTGATAGATGGGTTCTCTGGTGCAAGAACACCTTTGAAATGGCTGTCATACGGGGAGGGGCTGTATTTTGCATGAGGAGCCAATACATTGGAAAAGCCAGAACCATAAAGCTAAACGTAAATGTAGAATTGTGGTGAACGTGAATGGGAGATAGACGTGCCTGTTAGCAGGTGGAGAGTAGAGCAGATGTTAAGTTCAGGGATTATGACTTGAAGAATGTGACCCATATAGCCAGTTTTCTTTCTGTGATGTGTTTTTAATCGGATGTTCTTCTAAAATTCACCTTCCGCTGACTCCATATCTCATTCCCTTGAGGCAGTGCTGAGTAATCTGTTTGCATCTGCACTTAATACAACTGTGGTCCCTTCTCTCGTCACACCTGGCATACCACATTTTGGATGACAGCACAACTGCCAAACTGGGTTTGACACCGTGTCCTACTAACAGTCAAAGAATTTACTGTATGTTTCTGATCTTGAATACACTGCACTAAATGCTCTACAAGGGTGAGTTGATTGGATCCAATATCAGCATAGCCAATGTATTTTAGTAGTATCTATTTTATAGTGATGTAAATGTAGGTAAAGAAAAATAAAAGCCTTTGCCACGGCTGAACAGATGAAAATAACAATTGAAGAATTTTTCTTCTTTCCTGTTTAGTCTGGGGATTAAACTCTGGGCTTTGTGCCTGCTGGAGACACTTGCTACCACCGAGGAAAACATTTGCACATATGCACTATTAGAACTTGCAGCTACCTCAGTGTGAGAGTGTTGAGCTTAACATGGCTCCTGTCCTGCTTGCTTGATACTGTAAGTAGATTTTCCAGCACAAGTGTAGGTAGGGTTCATCTGTGGCAGTGATTTTATAGTACATTTATCCCAGGATCAGAGATGAAAATAACATCTAGTGCCACCACAAACAGCATTATGTAATTTGATTAATGAATCACCAGTTGTTCAGGCAGTCTAACAGATCCTCTGTTTGAAGGTGTCCCATTGGCTGACTGGTCAAACTCCTGGCCATGAAGCAATTTTCACATTTTCTATTTTTGTGGACACATAAACAGAGATATAGGCAGGTGATGCAATAAATAGTCCCAAAGTAGTTGAGGTGCTTGAAAGACTTGGGATTTATAATGAGATAAATGTCGTTCTACGTCTTTTTTTCCCCCTTAGGTAAAACTGTGTATTTTTGTCTATAAAACAAATTAATGAGATCAATGTCTTTGAAATTTCACTCTATCAGATATTGTTTCAGTATTTTCTGGTATATTTTTCTTCAATCTCTATTACTATATTTTTTAAATCCAGCTATTTCTTTTGTAAATGGGAAACTTTATACCATGGTTAAACATTTTAAAGAGTGGATATTGGCTATATGAATAAATGTAGTAAAAACAAAATCAGTATGCAGTCTGATAGTTTAAGGGATAACATACACATACAGCAGCATTTTTGGTTACCCATGTTATCCCTCCATTTGTTAAAAATATAGGTAACATTTAGTTGACCAAAGTTGCAATGGCCTGTAATCCCAGGATTTGGGATATCAAGGCAACTGTATAAGCAAGTGCCAGTCTAGACAAGTCTGTCTCAGAGATGGAGGCCAGAGTATAGACAGACAGACAAACAAAAAGATATATATAGAGAGACAGACAGACATTGACAGAAAAAGTCAGAGAAACAGAGACAGAAACATGGACAGATACCGAGAAAAAAAAGTAAAAAGAAATATTTATAAGTGATAGGACAAAAATACAACCTTCACTGTTATTCTCCTTTGCTATTTTAATCAGATTTAGGACAGAATTGAAAGATATTTCTTCTGCATTGTGTGTGTGTGTGTGTGTGTGTGTGTGTTTATGCATGTTCAAGTTCCATTTAAAGTCAGACATACTGGACTAGCTTTCACACTGAAATGCTGGAGGGTAAGGGATGCTGCATATTCCCAGTTTTTGTGTTGTTTCAAAATTGAAAAATTCAACAAACTTAGAGCACCAGCTGGAGGGAAACAACTGGATTACAGTGAGGGCAGTGAGTCCAGAAAGACATAGAGAAACAGGTGGGAAAAGTAAAAACATCACTTTGCCCTCATCTTAAAACATCTAGGAAATAGGAAGCCATCTGAGACCACAGAATGCCCAATACTAGAAAGCAGAAAGCTTTTTATCCTTTTTCCTAGAACCAACATTTCAACATTTTCCTGACTCAACCTTTCCACATTAATCACATTCTCTTCGGTGTCCATTAAACTCTTTCCGCGCTTTCTGGCTGTTACCTATTTAAGACTAGTATCAATTTAAAAGCTGTGCTCAATGAGGAACTGCTTTTCAATTATTGCATGGGAGGAATGAACATGAACTGACTTCACTCCTATCACTGACTGCGCAGCTAGTACATTTGTGTTATTTATCCCAACATATCAGTGAAATGAGCAAGGGCCAGTTCCTCCTTCCACATGTCAGGAAAAGTAAGAACAGTGCTGGTTACCCAGTGTCACAGTTTCTGAGGCCTACAGAATGCAACTGTCCTCAAATCTTGCTCTTGACTTTTGTTGCTGTGACATAGCTATCCTGGAAAAAAAAAGTCGTGGAGTAGGTAGTTCCTAGATCCTTCCCTCTGTCCTGGGGCTGGGGCACACTATCACCCTCTAAGCTCAGTCTTTCTTTGTTCAGTGGTTGGAGTCCCATGCTAATGAGACCCTGCTCATGGATTTTAGCCCCTTGGGGGCCAATTAACTTCACTTTATTTCAGCTGCCAGGAATCTCCGAACTAAATCCAGATCAATTAGTTCATCCCAGGTGCCTGGTTACATCTATTCCTTCACTCGTTTTAACTATTCTTTGTTCCATTTTTATTTTAATTGTCCTGATTTATATCTTATTTAACTTTATAATATCACTTTAACTGTGCCTTGGGGTTAGACTGGGTATGAATTCAAGGCAAGAACTGAACTCACATTAGCTTCCATTTCTGGAAGAGAAATGCTCAGAGTTCCTTGGACAGACACTGAGGTGGCTTCTAAGTCAGTGGCTTCACAAACTGAACACAAGGGCATAAGAGGGACTAAGAGTGGAAGAAGTTAGCCAGAAAAGCTATGTCTACATGAAACAACAGTGTGCAAAGAACTCACAAGAGAAACTGAAATCAGCTTGGATTCTGGTGCATACAACATGGAACCCTAAAGTAGCAAATTAGATTTGTTGAGATATAGTAAGACAGCTTTGGACTTTAATATTTTATCTTAAGTAGATGAGGTATGGCTGTGGGTTAGTCACTCTGTTTTCTTTTCACTAAATGGGAGAAATAGTACCCATTGAAAACATGGAAGACAGCAACTGCCAGTGCCTAGGATTGGCTTGGTGATATTTGCTGGCATTTGTCTTGATTTGCTCTGTTGCTGCAATAAAATATTCTGACAAGAGAAACACAAAGAATAGTTCACTTCGGTTCACAATTTAAGGTCCAGTCCAAGAAAGTCACTACAGTCAAAAGCAAGAGTGGATGTTCTCTGCTCAGTTCACTTCCTCTGTTTAGACAGATCACAGTCCAGGTTAGAGAATGGTGGGTCCCGTAATGGGCAGGCCATTCCATTGGAATTCATGTAATTAATGTAATCCTTTAAAGCCTCAGTTCGAAATCTGTGGGTCATGATATGACTGAGGCAGCTAGTTAATGTCTAGCTTTATAGCCAGCAAACTGTCTTATTGGGGAAGTCTGGCCCTCTTGTTTTTGCAGATAAAGTATTATTTGGACATAGTGATGCCCATTCATTTGCTTATTATCCAGAGATACTTTTCTGCTTTGCCGATAGAGCTCAGTAATTGGTATAAGATAGTGTGAGCCAAACAGCCTAAAATATTTACTGCCTTTAGAGAACGGATCTTTTCCCTATTATGTAGTAGAAAGCAAATATTAGGAGCTCATCTTGAGATTAAAGTAGACAGTAAATGATACATTATCATCTTCATATAACGTTTTATTTTTCTTTCCTTCTTTATTTTTTTATTTCTGCTTTCTTATACTTTGATCTCCCTTCCTTCCACCTCTCCCTTCTTTCACCTGCTTTCTATGGTTCAGTAGCCTTTATTTTTGAAGAAGACACTGAATCCCAGAAATGGAACTTGACTGCTAAAATAATGTGGCTGGTGAGTGGATTTGAAGGAACAGCCATGTCTCCATTGGTTTTCCCTCCTGTTTATTTATTTTACTGTTTACCCAACATATTGGCAGGGCATAGAAAAAGACAATCAACATACAAATATAGGAAAAACATTTAGCAATATGATTGGGACATAATAAATAGTAAAGCTCAGCTGAGTTTGGAGAGACTCATACTAGCTGCAACAGCAACTAATTAAATATCAGAACTAGTAGAAACCTTGAAATTCAATATGTTTGGGGCTAGCCAGGTGGCTCAGTTGTTAAGAGCATGTATTACCCTTAGAGAGGACCCATACCAGATAGCTCACAATCCATGCTAGATCCAGTTCCAGGGGTTCCAACAGCCTTCGTCCTGCATCAGCACCGGATATGTGTGGCACACACAAATGAGCACAGGCACACACATATATACACATAAATTATGCATTCAGAACAAGGCTTAGGTGTGACTTGCACATTCAGATCAAGTCTGGGAAATAGGCAACCAAAACACTGTGTGGCTGTAAACAATGTAAGTCTTCCCTTGTGTTGAAATTGGAGTGGCTGGGGTCATTTAATCAGATTTGGGTAGAATCAAAAAGCAGAGTCAAGGAACTAGCTAAGTCTAGCTAAGGGAAGTTGCTGGCTTTTCAATTAAAATGTGAGTACTGCATCCTATAAGCCTGAGGTCATACATAGGTATATCAATTGATCAGTAGGTCACTTGATTTTGACCTTCACCAGCCAAATCTGGGAGAGATAATTTTTCTACACATAAACATTGAGAGATTTCCTATAACAACTTATGCTTTCTCCTGGCTTCTGCCTCAACAAATTACTTGGTAGCTTAGTGATGTAATTCCACATGGAAGCAGTTTGCTGTTCTTATAGACTGGACCATGTGCTTGCCATTTGTCAACAGACTACTCTACTCCTAGGCACTTTAATCATCAAGGTGGTCTGCCTATATTCTCTGGCTGCTTGAGTTTATTTACTATGTAGAAGGAATGATTCAGGATAAAAACTGTCATCAATGGCATGATGAAAATGCCATGTTTGAGGCCAACTATTTGCTCATCAAACATTTATTGAGCAAGGTTTTCTGCAGTGGTTTATTTGGCAAGAAAGGATTGAGTTCTGTCAAAAGGATTGGGAGCCTGGTTTATTCTGATGAGATGATAAAAACCAGCATTGCAATGGAACTAAGGTAGTAGAATAGACCTTGTTTGCTTTTACCCTTCCATCCTTTAAGCCCTTCTTTTAGAGTAAATGCAGTGCCAATCATTTCCATAGAGTTAGGAACCTCTTTTTAGACTCTTTCCCCTTATTTCTTTTATATTATACACATGTTTTTACATTCTTGCATTTAAATTCCATCTTTTCTCTTTATCTCATTCTGGCTAGTGATGCATACCATCTGGTCCCCATTCTCCACTACTTAGTCCTTGCATACTGATGGAGAGTTAGGAACCTAAAGGGTGTGTCTGCATCTTCACAGAAGTGTAGAGAGCAAATCGAGAAAATCCAAGCTGGCCTAGAGCGCTGCCTTTACAAATCAATACAACCATTTTGTGTTGATGTCTGCATTTGATTGTAGCACCCTAGGTCTATCTGCTCCCATTCCTGCTTTCCGCTCCCGAGCTTGCAATGTACTCTCACCGATGCTTCTCTGCATTTCCTGGGAGTCCAGATGTCTCTCTGTCCTTCAGTTTCTCACATACTTTCCAGTTTGCTTGCTTTCAGAATAGTGTGACTCTAACTGTGGTACGTAGATTTCACTGGAAATCATCCTCCATCTAAAACAAAGCAAAACAAATAAACAATGGAAAAAAAAAAAACTTATCTGAAAGCACTGTTAGCAGGAACAAGGAAGAATTCTTAAAACAGTAAAAATGGTATTCAGGAGGCACCATGAAGACTCCATCTATACTTTTGATTTCCCGCCTTTAGCTGGTAGTGAGGCCTTTCATAAGCCATGGTTTCCCTTTCCAGAAAATGAAACATCTGGGTTAGACTTGATTTAAGGATCACACAATCATAAATATTCTAGAACATGAGGAGGAAACTCACCCTCACATTTCGCACAACTCTTTTTTAGGCTATGCCTGCAGTGTATATGGGGATTCATTAAAGACATAATAAATGAGAAAAACAAGATTTTACTTCTCTGTGTCAGCATTCACAAGAACTGATTTTCCCCTTTGTAGAAAGCCATGCTCAAGTGAAATGCCAGAGAAATTTGTGACCACACAAAATCGTGATAGTTGATAGTTCCTGAGAAAAGCTCTTTTCCTCATCTTTGCATCAGGTTTATCATGATGATAAACATCATCATGTTTAGCTGTACTTCCTGAAGATAGATGGCTAGATGGACGACTTTGAACCATTTCTCACCTCAGGAGGATAAGGACGACTATGTAAAAAGCAGATGAGAGGTTTAAGGAATCGGTTACCTCGAAGGCAGAATACCCAGGACATGAGAAGTGCCTTAGTTCACTTGACTACTGAAACTGGTCAGCTATGTAAAAAGCACCTTCTAAATGGTGGTCACTGGTAGCTGGTAATGGTAAGCTACAGATTCCTAACACAGAATGGTCTGTGGGGATTATTTAGAATTTACAGCTGCTTTGCATCTAAACAAACTGGATTTCATGGGAAAGTTATGCTCACAGATAAACTGAGTTGGGACTTGGGCCCGAGTATTCGTTTTTGTTAATTTTTTTCCTATTTGTTTTTTGTTTGTTGTTGTTGTTTTTAATTTCTTTTTTCTCTCATATAATACATCACAACTGCAGTTTGCCTCCCCCATGCCTCCCAATTATCCACCTCCAGTTTCCCCAGGTCTAGTCCTCCTTCGTTTCCTCTTCAGAGAAGAGCAGGCCTCAGAGGCTATCAACTGAATACAGCATAACAAATTACAATAAGCCTCGGCCTAAACCTTCTTATCAAGGCTGGATGAAGGAACCCAATAGGAGACAAAAGGTCCTAATAGCAGGCTAAAGAGCCAGAGATACTTCAACTCCCAAAGTTAGGAGTCCTACATGAATGCCAAGCTATACAACCATAACATATATGCAAAGAGCCTACACAGACCTATGCAGCCTCTGTGACTGCTGCTTCCATCTCTCTATAAGCCCTGCTTAGTTGATTATGTGCGCTATTTTCTTCTGATATTCTCTAGTCCTGGTGTCCTCAACCCCTCTGGCTCCTACAACTCTTCACCCCCTCTTCTTTGGGGTTCCCCAAGCTCCACCTGTTGTTCGGCTGTGGGTCTGCTCAGATAAGTTGCTGCAAAAGCCTCTCTGATGACAATTGGGCAAGACTCTGATCTATGAGTATAACAGACTATATTTAGGAATCATGACATTTGTCTGTCTGTCGATCGACAGATAGATAGATAGATAGATAGATAGATAGATAGATAGATAGACAGACAGACACAATTTGTGGCCAATAATATTTGATTATATACTATGGCTCTAGGCTATTCTAGCCTCCAGTTTCTGGCCATCTAGGCAGTGTCAGTCATAGGCTCCCTCTCATGGCATGGGACTCAGGTCTTCTGATGACAGAGCCCCATCCTATGGTGTACATAGTCTCAGGAAACCTTAAGTTATCTATTTTCAAAGGCCAGATTTTCTGACTCTTTTAGAGAGAGGGGTCCAGCTGGTACCTTCTCTCTTTCCCTTGGGCTGGCCCTTTCTGCTAGTCTCAGACAAGAGAACATTATAATCTTTCTCTCTGCTCTTCCACAGTGTATGCTAACCCCATCACTCACTCTAACAGACCCTGCTGAGTACCCACAGTATATCTGGAAGCCATTTTCTGTTTGGAAGTCAGTGGCGGTCAGCCAACATTTCAGTAATATTTGCTTTCTTAAGGCTTAGACAAATCAAATCCGTTCAGTTCCTTAAGACCCAATGTCTTTTGTCTGGCTCTGTGTCCTCTCATCCAAGGCGAGCCAAGATTTAGCTCACTTATGTGATGTACTCTCTTTCTCTGTCTGAAACACAATGTGCAAACTTTTTTTCCTTCTTTCAACATAGAAACATAGCCTGAGACAAAGTAAAGCTTGAGGCACAATTAAGCACAACACAATAATAACAGCAAAACAGCTAAAACAACCTCCCTGGTCCTACTATAACAGTTCTGGCAGGAGTGAAGATTTTATAAGGAGAAACACTTATGTCTTTACCATTCACTGTCAAACTTTTTAAACACTGAACCCCTAAAATTAGAATTGTCTAGGAATCTCAGAAGGATAAGGAGAAAACCCAGGTCTCATAAACATCCAAGAGCAACTTGTCTCCAGTAAAAATATTTCCCACAGTTCTGACTTGTCAGACTTTCTTGCAGGCGAGACCACAGGAGCTATACATTAATGAGCAGGACTGCTTATCTTCTATTTAAACCCAAGCCTTATTCAGGAACCTAGAGACGGGCTTGGAAGGTCAATGGACCTCTTTGTTACTCTTTTCAATGTAGCCACAATTAATATATCTTTCCCTGCTTTTTACTAATGTTTATCTGTTTAGTGGGTCTCTTCAGGACCAGTGGCTTGTTAGGGCTTCTGGACCCAGACCTTAACCACTATCGTAACAATAGACACTGACACAAGTCTAACATTTCCAACGGTAGCTGGGATAGATCTAGAATTTAAGCATCCTAACTCTGGATATTTCTGTGTTCAGTAAGCCTTACTCTGGTTTATGTTTCACAAATTATCATGCTTAAAACTTCATCTCATCCTTGCTCAAATGGTAAGATCTAGGAAGAACACAAGAGAATGGGTAATCTTAAGGATATGACCTTAGGAAATATCTGGAATTCAGTTTCCCTATTGTGCTACCAGTGATGTGTTGCTGTGGGAATGATTGAGATAATGTGCTTCCTTGTCCTAAGGTGCTGGGCTTATATCCACTCCTGCTTTTCTCTATTATTATCCTTCTTACTTGGGAAGGATCTTTCAGTATTTCAAAGTTGTATTTATTCTATAATGAGCATTTGGGACACCCTTGCAAGGAAGCAGGTGTGTTATTTTGGAGCAAAGGATCTCTTTGCGGAGGCCTACCATCTAGCTAACTCCCTACTGTGTGGCAAGCACAGCAGGGAAGAAGTCATGTCCTTAGACTGCATTTAGGATTCTCTCCATCAGGGAGACTGAGGGCTAGACATAAACCAGGCCATTCTTTCAGAGTTTCACAAAAATGGATCTTTTGGGTCAGAGGACCCTTAATCTGCAAAACACAAACTGTTTGCCTGACTTGAGCCCTCAGCAGACTTCCTAGGCTTGAAGGGGCTTTGGTATATATATAAAAAAATTGGATTATGTTTTGAAGATTAAGAGTCTTTTCATGCAAAAATATGCCTTTTTTTCCTTACCTTGAGCTCCCAGTGAAACACCTTGTTTCTTTCTGGCTTAAACCCTCAAGCTTCATTTCTTATACACAGATGGATTAGGCTCTGCTGAATATTCACAGCCTATGGCTGGGCACAACCTCAGTGAATGTCTAGCTGCCCTCCTTCTGAACCAGCTTTCTCTCTTTCAGAAATGTCCCAATGAACCCCAATTTGCAGTTATTAAAATGAAGGAATCTGGTAGCATTTAAGATATTTTAAGGTCCTGGTGAAATAGTCTCATGGACTCTCGAGGGCTGTGTACTTTCAAAGCAGAGACTGATTGGTTCTCCCTTGCTGCCTGGACTTAAAGGAACCCAGCACCAAGATGCAGCACTTCCCAGCTGTCTGTAACACTAGCTTCAAAGCAGTCCATGGCTTCTTTTGGTCTCTGTGTGAACCTATGCGTATCCTCATACAAACAAGTGCACACACACACATGCACGGGGGGGGGGGGGTGAATGAGTTTTTACTGTTATCATCATTAATATGGTATGGACTCTAATATGATGTCAAGCTTGCTGAAATACAGCGCTGAAGTCTCTCTATTCTGGGTCTCAGAAAAGACTGCTGCTAGGCCAAGAATTCTTGGTTCTGTTGCTCCCCTCCAGGTCTTTCTATCTCCCCCTTCTTTCATAAGAGTCCTTGCACTCTGTCAAAGTTTGGCTATGAGTCTCAGCATCTGCTTTGATACCCTGCTGGGTAGAGTCTTTCAGTGGCCCTCTGTGGTAGGCTCATGTCCTCTTCCCTGTTTTCTCCCTTTTCCAATGTCCATCCCATTTGCCTTTCTGAGTGAGGATTGATCATCTTACCCAGGGTCCTTCTCCTTGCTTAGCTTCTTTAGATGTGCAGATTTTAGTATGTTTATCCTATATTATATGTCTAATATCCACTTCTAAGTGAATATATACCATGTGTGTCTTTCTGCTTCTGGGATACCTCACTCAGGATGATGTTTTCTACATTCCACCATTTGCCTCCAAATTTCATGACTTCTTTGTTTTTAATTGCTGAGGAATATCAAATGGCAGAGAAATAACATAGAAATGGTCAAGGTCCTTATACAAATCAAAATGACCCTGAGATTTCACTTCACACCCATCAGTATGGCTAAGAGCAAAACCTCAAGTGAATGATTATCTTTTAAATATTTATATCTGTGTAGTGCTGGTCACAATATTCAGCATTCTCCCTGCTTGCTTGTTCTTCTGTATATCTCTGTAAGGAAGATACTAGGATTTTTTAACTCATTCCTCTATGCACAGCAACATCTAATTTTCTGGTTTGTGCATAGAAGGTGAAATTTTGTAATCAAATGATTTTGCTCAGACTAGTCCTGTGATCTGGAAATCTACTCTTTTCCTACATCTCTCTTTTTTTCTCATCTGTCAAATCCCAACTTAAACAAATAGAGGACAAAAAAATATCAGCTCCCAAAAGTTACTTCTTTTTTAAGAGTCTTTCTCTAATTCACTCTTTCCACTTTAACTTTTTTCTTTCTTTGCTTCAACAATGCTTTGTATTGTTGCATCTAGTAAAACTCAGTCCATTGATCTACAATTTGAGTTTTACAGTTTTATCTCAGTATAGATTACTACACCCATGGACATTTTCATCTTTCTCTTTAGTTACCTAGTACCTTTGACATTCAACTCCAATCTTAGACCTCATATCGCTTTCTCAATCAACACATTCCTTTTCTCTCCCATACTTTTATTTATTTTTTTTAAATATAGCTGTCTTATGAATTTATAAAACACACAAAATAATTTTCATGAGAAGAAATATCTTTTATGGTCACTTGGATCCCACCACTGGTAGGCATTATCAAGAAGTTTGGTTGTTACCATTTAGCAGTGTTCTCTCTCAACGTCTTTATACTAGTCTATGTCTGTTTCCTTGTCTCCTGTTCACGCTTAAATGTCTGTCCCATCTTCAGTTCCTCCTGGTTATTCGAAAACTATTAACCACATCTGTATCCTGAAATTCAGTAGGTACTTCTGGTCTTTATGTTGCACTTCTCTGTAGTTATTAAAGCTTGAGAATGTATACTTTCTTTACATCTCTGCTTCTCCTTGAGTTCATAAAATCTTTGTACTTCATGGGGTTCTTTCCTTCTCCATGCTGCTCAACTCTGTGCATTGCTTCTTGTTTGCTTCCGTCACTTCTGAGTCACAGGGGTTCACTGGGTGCTCTCGTCCGTGGCAAGAGCTCCAGCCACTACTGGAAAACAGTGACTGACACGTTCTTACTCTAACTCTGGAATCTCTTTCCACTGGGATAAAAAGATCCCACTGTCTATTTGAAATTCTCAATTGAATGTTTCCCTGTCAGTGTCATTGCTTCTAAATCTTTTATCTTTACTATTTGGTGTCATGGTGACACTGTCCTTGACTCTACTCACCAATTCAGGCCTATTCACCACAGATAGCTTTTTCTTGACTTCCCCTACCCACCCACCAAATCTTGCTACTTTTCTTCTTTCCTTTCATTCTTCAAGCTAAGACAGCTTGTTCATGCCTTATGCAACCTAGCCTATTTTAACAGCTTCCTCCATTTTTATACTTTACTCTTGTCTTTATGTCTTCCCAGTACCTCTTACAGTTCGATCCAGCAAAGATAAAACAATAACTGGACCCTTCTGCTTGAAAGCTGTCAGTAGTTCACTGTGATTTAATTGGGTTGATCTTAGGTTTTTACTTGTACATTTTATCATTCCATAAAAATTCATTAGCTTCTACCACATGCATGGTTCCAGGTACTGGGCACACAGAAGATAATAAAAGAATGTCTGTCTTCAGCTTCTACTACATGGAAGACAGGAAGTGGTAGACAAGGAGTAGCAGTTGTTTCTTGCTTCTCTCTCTGGAGTTCTTTTGTTTAATCTTCATTCCATAGCAATCCATTTTTTTTTCATTCTGTTTCATGTGCTTCTTTTCTGGGCATGAAGTACCCTCAGAGATGGGGCCAGAAGCTCCATATCCATACTTGCACACTCTGTATTTTCTTTGAATGATCTATTCCATGTGTTTCTTTTCCAGAAATTGCCTGTTTCTGTTCTAGTTTGTGTCCCAGGCTGTAAGAGCCTATTCAAACAGAGTGGGCTCAATATATTTTAGTTGCATTTCAACAAATAAGCAGAGAACATTTCTGAAATGTTTATTTCATTCCTCCTTTGAAAGATCTCCTGCTGAGACTACTGATAACCTGGGGAGAAAGTTCAAAAGGCAGGAATTTAGATCATCCCATTTCTAAATGTGCCTCAATGAAATATTCATAAATGAAATGATACTACACTCAACTTATGCTAGTATTGTTAATTTCAGATACTTAGGATCACATAAATTCTACATACTTCACATAAATCACAAACACGCTACATACTTCAGTTTTTAATCAGGACTTCTGTGGTCTTTTCTAGATTCAACATTGTCAGAGCTTTCACATTGCTGGTTGGTTTCTCGACCTTTCTCTTCATTAATATCTTTACAGCACATTTGTGACAACTTGTGATTGCCAAGGGGGGGGTGCTGCTAAAAATGGCATGCGTTCATAGATTATTATATGAAAGCCTTGAGCCATAGAACAAATAATTGGCTTAGGATCCATTTAAATTCTAACAGCTTTGTAAAATGTGACAGTTTTAGAACCTGTGATATTGTAAAAGAAAGAAAGAAACAAAAACTACACTGTAAAGGAGCCTGAGTTTTGTGGTCTGTAGAATAAATACAATGCTGCTTATCTCACTGATGATTGTTCTGCATGGGTAATGAGAAAGCATTTATAGTATGGGTAATAAGAAAGCATTTGATATAGTATCTAGCAGTAGCAGATGTTAGACACTCTTGCTCTCACTCACACACTTAAAATGTATTAGGACTTCATAGTCTACAATAAAACTGAGAAGTGTGGATGGACAGAGGAAGGACAGGGAAAACGCCAAGCCATGCATATTTTAATGTTTCTTTCATACCAATGAAGTGAGGATTGGTCAGCATGGTGCAAAGACTCTGGAATGAAAAGCTACTGTGGGAAGAGAATCAACAGGTGAATGGTTCAATCTGTTCCAGTAGAAGTGTCATTGTTTAGCTGTATTTAGATGGATACATCCTATTGACACCCAGTGCTCAGGCTAGAAAGGTAGAGATTCATGAATGATTATGATAAGCATATTCCAAAAAGATAGATGGACTTGGAGAAGTCTTTCTGGGGGAAAGTGCTGTAGGATTTCTCTGTAATTGCTGAGATGATAAGAGGAGGCTTTATTGGCAAATGAACTAGATTAACATAAAAGAATGCATATGGATGGGTTATAGAGAGGGTGGATGAAAGTTAAGAGCTCAAAGCCCACGGTATAAGAAGTTGTGTGCACTATTGGGATGAGAATACAGGATCATGTTTGATAGAGGAATGGTAGGTTTAGTCTGGAATATTTTAAGCTTAAGAAAGCTGTGAGATATTCTAGAGAAGTTGATAATGTGCTTGGAAATTACAATACAAACTACACAAATTATAATAATTAGCCTTCATCCCGTTGGCTTCTAAATAACTTTGGGGCTCAGTCATTGAAACCTAAGGCTCCCACACACAAAAAGGAAATATACTTTCCTGTGACCAAGCGTAACATCATTGCGCGTATATTGCTGTCGTTAGCTCAATTGTCAGGGTTTGTGCGTGTGCATGTGTTTAACAGCTACTTAAGTAGAGGTCAGCATTAATCATGTCAATGTAAATCCACACTTTATCTTCGTTTCCTCACGATCCTGAGCAGTTCTGAACAACTTCTGGCAACTGTGATTGGATAATATTATTTGACATACTGTTGTAGTGTGGCTGGCCCTCTGTGGTCCTCTGCTGCTTTCCTGCTCACATGGCCTGGGATTGCTCCAATTATTGCATTGATGTGTTGGAGGAAGGGTGTCATCTTTAAGTCACTTGTGTATCACTTTAGTGACAATCAGATTATATAACCTCAGCTGTGTCTCACTCAGCAGTGGTAAAGACCAAGCCTTTACGTACATAAGGACCTCAGGCTCTGTATGCTGTCAGAGCTGTGTTCAGCACTCCAGTGCTTTTGGTGGCTTGTGATTATTTAATATTTGAGATCAGTCTTGGGAATAGGTTATATAAACATATGCAGCCAAATTTCTAATAGTTTTTCTTTCCTTGTATGTCCTGATTAGCAAACTGTAATTGGATCTAATTGGGCTTTTACACTGAAGTAGGCTTTGAGTTGTATTTATTGTGAAACCTTCATTTTGGTTGAACAGTATTCGTAGGGTAAGTAAGATTGAAAAATGAAAACAAATCTGTGTGATGATTGACCCCCACTATTTAAACCTGTTTTGAGATAGGATTTCTTCTGATAGTTTGATAAAAGTTCAGACAAGACTGTGCATTTTAAGTTTACTTTAGAAACAACTCTTGAGGGGTGAGATGGATCATAGAGGAAGGGTGCATGCGTCCATGTCTGATGACCTGAGTTTGATCTTTAGATCTCACAGAGTGTATGGAGAGAACTGATTCCTTTAGGTTGTCTTCTGATATCTGCTTGCAATGAGTGTCATATATGTGTCATTAAACACATTTACACACAATATATAAATTATATATAATATTTATGTAACATATAATATATAATACGTACAATAATATATATTTAAAAATATTTCAGCTAATTCATATGTGTAATCTTTGTTCAGATGTTAATCTTGAAATAATATAGGAATGCTGGTAAGTCTTTGAGAGGAGTGGAAACTTTTTCAGTTCATTTTTTTTAACTTTTTAAAAATTTTATTAATTACAGTTTATTCAATTTGTATCCCAGCTGTAGCCCATTCCCCCATACCTCCCAATCTCACCCTTCCTCCCTCTTCTCCTATGCTCTTCCCCCAGTCCAATGATAGGGGAGGTCTTCCTTCCCTTCCATCTGACCATAGTCTATCAGGTCTCATCAGGACTGGCTTCTTTGTCTTCCTCCGTGGCCTGGCAAGGCTGCTCTCCTCTCAGAGGGAGGTGATCCAAGAGCCAGCCCATGAGTTCATGTAAAAGATGGGCCCTGGTCCTATTATTGGGGAACCCTCTTGGATACTAAGCTGCCATGGGCTACTACTTCCGTGCAGGGGTTCTAAGTTATCTCTATATATGGTCCTTGTTTGGAGTATCTGTCTCAGAAAAGACCCCTGTGCCCAGAGTTTTTGGTTCTGTTACTTCCATTGTGGAGCTGCTGTTCCCTCCAGGTCTTTCTATCCCCCTCTTCTTTCATAAGATTCCCTGCACTCTGCCCAAAGTTTGGCTATGCATCTCAGCTTAGGTTTTAATGCCCTGCTGGGTGAAATCTTTCAGAGGCCTTCTGTGATAGGTTCCTGTCCTCTTCCCTATTTTCTCCATCTTCCGATGTCCTTTTCGTTTGCCTTTCTGAATGAAGATTGAGCATTTTATCCAGAGTTCTCCTTCTTGTTTACCTTCCTTAGGTGTACAGATTTTAGCATGATTATCCTATTTTATATGTCTAATATCCACTTGTAAGTGAGTATATACCATGTGTGTCTTTCTGCTTCTGGGATAACTCACTCAGTATAATCTTTTCTAGATCCCACCATTTGCCTGCAAATTTCACGATTTCTTTGTTTTTAATTGCTGAGTAGTATTCCATTGTGTAAATATACCACAATTTCTGTATCCATTCCTCCACTGAGGGGCATCTGGGTTGTTTCCAGCTTTTGGCTATTACAAATAAAACTGCTATGAACATGGATGAGCAAATGTCCTTGTTGTATACTTGAGCTTCTTTTAGATATATGCCTAGCTGGGCATATATACAGCTGGGTCTTGAGGTAGCAGTATTCCTGTTTGTCTGAGAAAGTGCCAGATTGATTTCCAAACTGGTTGTACAAGTTTACATTCCCACCATCAATAGAGCAGGGTTTCTCTTTCTCCATATCTTCTCTAGCATGTGTTGTCACTTGAGTTTTTGATCTTAGTCATTCTGATGGATGTAAGGTGAAATCTCAGGGTCCTTTTGATTTATATTTCCCTGATGACTAAGGATGTTGAACATTTCTTTAAGAGTTTCTCTGCCATTCCATGTTCCTGTATTGAGAATTCTGTTTAGCTGTGTATCCCATTTTTTAATTGGGTTACTTGATTTGTTGCTGTCAACTTCTTGAGTTCTTTATATATTCTGGATATTAGCCCTCTGTCTGATATAGGGTTGGAAAAGATCCTTTCCCAATCTATAGGCTGTAGCCCTCCTGTATACAAAAGACAAAAGGGCTGAGAAAGGATTAGGGAAACCCCACCCTTCACAATAGCTATAAAGGACATAAAGTAACTTGGTGTAACTCTAACCAAGCAAGTCAAAGACTTGTATGAAAAAAATATTCCAGTCTCTGAAGAAGGAAATAGAAGAAGATATCAGAAGATGGAAAGATCTACCATGTTCATGGCTTAGCAGGATTAACATAGTAAAAATGGGCAACCTACCAAAAGCAATACAGATTCAATGCAATTCCCATCAAACTACCAACACAGTTCTTTATAGACCTTGAAAGAAAATTTCTCAACTTCATATGGAGTAACGAGAAACCTAGAATCGCTAAAACAATCCTCTACAACAAAGTAGCTTCTGGAGGTATCTCCATCCTTGATCTCAAGCTATACTATAGAGCAACAGTTATAAAAACTGCATGGTACTGGCATTGAAACAGAATGGTAGATCAAGGGAATCAAATAGAAGACCTAGAAATAAATCTACACATTTATGTACACCTGATTTTTTACAAAGATGCCAAAACCATACAATAAAATAAAGATGGTACTAGACTAACTGGATGTCTACATGTAGAAAACTGTAAATAGATCCATACTTATCACCCTGCACAAAACTAAAGTCCAAGTGGATCAAAGACCTCAACATAAAACCAGACATACTAAACCGCTTAGATGAAAAAGTGGGGAAGAGCCTTGACTTCATTGGCACAGGAGACAACTTCCTGAACAGAAGACCAAGAGCACAGGCTCTAAGATCAACAATCAATAAATGAGACCTCATGAGGTAAAGCAAAGGACACTGTCATCAGAACAAAACTTTTTCAGTGCTTATGCTTAGGTTAGGGAGTTGAGGTCCTGAGAACTGTAGGGCCAGCAAAGACACACTAGTGGATTTTTGGTTCTTATCTCAAAAACTGAAAGGCTGAAATTTCTGGATACGGGATGGTGAGTTTTAGAAAGAAGTATCTTTGTATAGGGAACGTAAAGGAAAGGGAGAAGCACCAGAACTCATATACAGCAGACAGGTCCTAGGGAGCAGGCACCACTCAGCTCCCAGTCTGAGGGCTTTAAAAAGAGCTAAGTTTATCAGAAACTGGTGAGGTATGGCAGCAGGGGAAGCACAAGGTGCTTCGTCCAGCTTTCTAAACCAGGCATACAGGTGCCTCCTCTCAGCTGTAGCCATGTATAAACGTGCAGCCTTCTTTAGGTACAGCTGCTCATTAGGTTCTAGGGCAGCAAACAGGGCCAGGATTCCAACAATGATAATCTCGAGCAAGACATTCTTGAACTAGTGCTTAGGTTCTCTGCCCTTCTGGGAAAGTCTTTATCTCATTATAATTCAGAATAGTACCACAAATAAATCAGAAATCATTTTATTACAAGTATAATTTCACTGTCCAGATTCTCTCTCCCTTGCAGTATTACTCACTGTGCCTTCTAACCTTGATGACTGACTTCTTTATCCCCTTGGGACAGGGGCTTTGGTGAAGAATGGAGAAACAAGGAAGACTGAAACTCCTACATGGCTTGTTCTTTTTCATAATATGGTTTTGGTACTCTGAACCTCTGCAGACATTGCTCCTATGGCACAGGCTAGCTTGGTACTTGAGATTCTTCTTCTACTTCTTAAGTCCTGAGATCACAGAGATGTGTCAGCATGCCCTGCAATATGAACCCGTCTTTAGCATCATTTTTTTCAATATCTGAGCTTCTTTGCTTCCACCCATTTCTCTGGCCACTGATTATTTTGGTGCGGGCACACAGATCTCTTCTCAGCTGCGTTGCTGTGTGTTGTTCCTTAGACCCTGGGCCATTCTAGTTTCCTTTTATTGGCACCCATTCCTCCTCTGAGGTGCTCTGATGGCTTTCACCTGACTTGCTCTCACATGTGGCCCATCTCTAATCCATAGGAAGGAGGGGCCACACATTCCTTTCCCCCCATGCCTTAGGCAGTCATTTTCCTGCTTTTCTGCCAGGTTTCAGCCTGTCTTTTTCAACTCCTTTCTTTAGCATTCTTTTTTTAGAATTCTCTGGCATGAGTTAGGCAGCACTCTACCATGTTTCCCGAAGCTGTAGGGCACATTTAGCATGCTGTTTGAGTGTTCTTGTTGAAGCTGGAGGTGGAGGAGTTCTATCCCCTTTTCACCCCCTGAGGAGTTTAGGGAGTGGGTGGGATAGCTCTGCACTGTCAGCTTCCACTCAAATCTCACTCCTTGTCTTGAAGACGTTTTATGCTGTTATGTGGGTGAGAGGTTAAGAATCCCTCTAAGTGTATTTTGGCTGCTTGTTTGGTAAATGTGATATGGTAGTCACAGACCTCTATGGTTATATGATTTAGCTGAAACTGAAGCTGAAATAGCTACATTTAAACCATCCTATTCAGTTCCTATCTGTATCCTGAATGATTCAGGAAACCCAGACTCTTGGGGTGGGGGAGAGGTAATTAACATAGCCTGGCACTCTCAGCTTTAGAGGTTTGCCAGGGAGACAGTTTGTCTGAAGACCTAAGTTTGGAAGTAAAAGCTTTGATGAGACCACCAGAATGGCTCACTTGGAGCCAACAGGGACTTTGTGCTGCCTTCAGCTGTAATAATTGGCCCAAGTTCTCAAGGAATCTTGAGTAGGGTAGACAAATTTCTTTCTGCCCTTTGGTCCAGAATGTGAGTCTTGGTTCAGTAATCCATGTACAGATTCCGGAGGATGAACTTGGTGGTGGCTGCTGGGGACCTGTTGTTATTCTTTTTTTCTGTGTGGCGTAAATGTAAAGAATTTGGAGTACAGTAATTAGAGAACACCGTGTGCAGCTGCTGAACTTGATTCACCTCATGATACTACACACATTCAGCCATGGGCATCAGATCATCTTCAGGCTTCAGCCTGCGGCACCTTTCTGGGTCAATTAGTACATCACACAGCAGTGGGCACCTCCAATTTCTTGACGGTCCTGAGGATCAAGGGCAAGACTTGCCCTATGACCAGCCATGAGCTGTTAGCCTTTGAACCCCAGTTTCAGGAATCCCATTTGTGCACGTTTTAGAAGATCAATTATTCTCAAATTCACTATAGAAGACGCTGAGGCCTGTCTCTGAGATTCATGGCTCAGCAGCCGTGATCCTAAGCTTAAGGCTTTCTGTTTGTAGACTATAAGTTGATTTTAGAAGCAGGATGCCAGGGGTCAGTGGTCTGGCTGAGCTCTGAGGCAGAGTGTAGGCTCCTCAGTATGCATGGAAATGTGGAGACAGACGTGCCGTCTTCTGAGGCAAAGACACAGAGCACAAGGGCTTACTGTAGTCTCACACTGAGCAAAAAGGATAGGTTGGAGGCCACCCTATAATATGCATAATTTTAAAGTTGTTAGGTTAGGACACAGAGGAGGGCTTTGCAGCCAGTCCTGAAGATACCTGATAAAACAGGATCGGATGAATGGGGAGGAGGTCCCCCCCATCAGTGGACTTGGAAAGGGGCACGGTGGAGATGAGGGAGGG
The DNA here is from genome assembly GCF_907164565.1 of Psammomys obesus. Taxonomy (NCBI): domain Eukaryota; kingdom Metazoa; phylum Chordata; class Mammalia; order Rodentia; family Muridae; genus Psammomys; species Psammomys obesus. The sequence continues at coordinate 10,609,117 of NW_026591643.1, read as the reverse complement.
CGGGATTGGGAGGGAATGAGGGAGCGGGCCACGGCTGGGATACAGGGTTAATAAAATGTAACTGATAAGAAAAAAATAAAATTAAATAAAAAATAAAGTTGTTAGAAGAAATAAATATTAAATTAGTGTAAAAGCAATGAGTTTAATTCACTCTAACACTTTCCCTTGAATCCAATACATGCCACACAGTATTTTGGCTTGTCACCATTCTCGGTCCTTGGTGGGGCCTGCTACTTACAAGGCCTCTTTCCACAAGCCTTCCATGTGCATGTCTATGCAACATCTGAAACACATGTGCAGTGAGACTAGTCATGTTTAGTACTGGATATCCCTATGCAACCTGCCCTAGAATCAGATGCTTCGTCTTTCCTTCTGATGGTGATATTTGACAGTTTTGCAGTATTGGTTCAATTCCATAACCATTCCTATCCTCAGCTTCCCCTTTGATCCACATGCAAAATGTTGTGTCCCACTTTCTCACACTTGTGACAGGAGTCCCAAAAGCAAATACAAAAGTTCCTATAATGTAGTTAGTGCTCCTTTGATGTATGTTACTGTTCTCAAAATGACTTTTACAGCAAATAACTCACACTTAGATGCTACCTGGACACTCTCAGACCAGACCAAACCCTCACTTTTTTTCTTTTTCTTCCACTGACATTTTTGTTCCTATCTTCACTGCTTGTTTTGTTTCACTCCAGTCTCTTCTCACAGCTCCTTTGTGAGAGGTTTTCCTGAGCATTCTGTGTATAAAGCATCTTCATTTGCAATCCTTCTGACTTACTCTGATCTTTTCTATATTTCTTTTCTTTAATCTAGCCCTAAATACTGAACCCAAGACCACCTACATATTAAGCAAGTACTCTGCCATTGAGCTGTATCTCCAGCCCTTTTGTAATTTCATCAAATTTTAGGAAAAGGTGTTAGTAAACTGCTGTACTTCTTGTGAAATCACTCTAAGTAAACTCGAGATCATCCTTCCTCGGCCCCTTACAGAGCTGGACACAGAGGCCTCTGTCATCATGCTGAGCATTGCTTTCCCTTGGTGCCCTCATCACCACCACCCAGTTAGGGCTCAGTTATCTATTGGCCTCTTAGCTTATTAGAAAACCATATCCTCTAGTAATCTTCATTATAAATGTTTTCTCTGGTCTCAATTCCTCCCTTAAACTTCATTTACCTGTGGTAACATTTGTGGATTATATGTGGCCAGCTCTTTAATCTAAACCCCTGGAGTGGGGTTTAGCTTTGACAGTCCACAGTGGAAGAGGATGCAGCCAGTCCTGATGAGACCTGACAGGCAAGGGTCAGATAGAAGGGGACTAGGAGAGGGTATAGGGAGAGAAGAGGGAGGGACGGTGGGACTGGGAAGAGACTAGGGAGGGGACCACAGCTGGGATACAAAGTGAATAAATTATAATAAATGATAACAATAATAATTAAAGAAAAACAAACAAAAATAGCCATGCATGTGTGCAGTCTGCAGCGGAGTCTTAATGTACCAGTGGCAAATAATTTCGCCTGGAGTTGGAGGCAATGAATACAGTGGATATTGTACAAGTTTTATGTTGAGAGATACAAAGGATAGACTCTTAAGCTAACACTTAGAAGTTCTGAGTTGGGGAAGTTAATTAATGTTTGTCTGCTAAGCGATATAGTAGGTTTTCTTCTGGAATTTACTTGTATAAATATCGAATATAGGCTGGATTCAAATAACAGGGAATTTAAAAGCCAAGTACATAGCAAATGGTTAATAATTATCAACCAAATGACCTTATGCTATCTAGAGTGTCCATAAGAGTTAGTGTTAACAGTCTTGTGCACAAATTCACAGTGACGATCACCATATTTCATATAACAGCCTATAAGAAATTGCTGTCCTAATCTTTATTCTGCTTTGTATCTACTTTTCTTAGACCCTACATTTTGAAACCCTCATTTTTTTTTCTTTCAGTACAGTGTGGATCATTGTGCTGCTCTCGTGTACTTGTCTGTTTCTCTTGCTCTGTGTGTGGCGTAAAAGTATGTGTGCACGTGTGCGTGTGGACATGTCCTTAGTGCATGTGCATGTGGACTTGGGTGTCTTCCTCTATCTCCACATTGTTGTTTTGTTTTGTTTTGTTTTGTTTTGTTTTGTTTTTCACGATCTTTGTCAGTATTTTATTTAATATCTGAGAACATAAAACAGACAGAAAAATTGCTGCACTTTGACCTAACAAAAAGGAAGAGGAGGTGTGCAGCTGGGGAGGGCAGAGTGAGGCAGTTCATTATGGCACATCTTAGTCTTCCTTGCACCTGGGTTCCCCACAGTGTGTCAGCCATCAGGCATGGTGGGCAGTGGAGCGTGCGTGACCTCAGGTGTCTCTGTAAGCAGAGCAGTTCACCTGGCTCTCACCATCCAGCTCCCTAACTGTGCTATTGCTTGTCTCGGATGTTAGCTAGTTTTTCATCACTGACCAAATGTCTGCATGAATAACCTAGAAGAGGAAGGATTTATGGTGCCTCGCTGTTACAGTGGATTAATTTCAAGTTACCTGGCACCATTATTTGGGTCCATGATGGCAGGGACTTCAGACCTGTTGGTGAAGAGGAAGCAGAGACCTGTTTACCAAGGACCAACGGTGACCGTGGGAGGTACACCAAAGGTCCAATAAGTGCTTTTTTTTTTTTCATTCATCTAGACCTACTTTGCGCCTAAAATTTTTAGCTGCCTCCCAAACAAGGATTCAGCTTATTAGACTTTTGCTGTAATTTCATTTTCTTTTTTTATCTTTTTATTTATTTTTTATTTTAACTCTTTTTTATTTACAATTTATTCACTTTGTTTTTTTTAATTTATTTATTTTTATTAATTACAGTTTATTCACTTTGTATCTCCCTATAAGGCCCTCCCTCCTCACCTCTGGGTCCCATCCTCCCTCCCCCTTCTTTACACATGCCCCTCCCCAAGTCCACTGATAGGGGAGGTCCTCCTCTCCTTCCTTCTGATCTTAGTCTATCAGATCACATCAGGAATGGCTGCATTGTCATCTTCTGTGGCCTGGTAAGGGTGCTCTCCTCTCAGGGGAAGGTGATCAAAGAACAGCAGGCCAATCAGTTCATGTTAGAAGCAGTCCCTCTTCTCATTACTATGGAACCAACTTAGACACTAAGCTGCCATGGACTACATCTGTGCAGGGGTTCTAGGTTATCTTCATACATAGTACTTGGTTGGAGTATGAGTCACTGGGAAGACCCCTGTGTTCAAATTTTCTGGTTCTGTTGCTCTCCTTGTGGGGTTCCTGTCCTCTCCAGATCTTACTATTTCCCACTTCTTACATAAGATTCCCTGCAGGTTGCCCAACAGTTGGCCATAAGTCTCATTGTCTGCTTTGATAGTATGCAGGGTAGAACCTTTCAGAGGCCCTATGGGGCAGGTTCCTAGGTTGTTTCTTGTTTTCTTCTTCTTCTGATGTCCATCCTCTTTGCCTTTTGGGATGGAGATTGAGCAATTTAGTCAGGGTCCTCTCTTCTTGATTAGTTTCTTTAGATGTACAAGTTTTAGTAGGTTTATCCTATGTTATATATCTATATGAGTGAGTATATACCATGTGTCTTTCTGCTTGTGAGACAGCTCACTCAGGATGAATCTTTCCAGGTCCTACTATTTACCTGCAAATTTCATGATTTCCTTATTTTTCATTGTAGAATAATACTCCATTATGTAGATGCACCACAGTTTCTGCATCCATTCTTCAGTTGAGGGGCATCTGGGCTGTTTCCAGCTTCTGGCTATTACAAATAAAGCTGCTACAAACATGGTTGAGCAAATGTCCTTACTGTGTACTTGAGTCCCTTTTGGATATATGCCTAGTAGTGGTATGGCTGGATTTTGAGGAAGCGCTATTCGTAGTTGTCTGAGAAAGTGCCAGATCGATTTCCAGAGTTGTTGTACCAGTTTGTGTTCCCACGAGCAGTGGAGGAGGGTTCCCCTTTCTCCACAACCTCTCCAGTATGTGTTGTCACTTGAGTTTTTGATGTTGGACATTCTGATGGGTGTAAGGTGAAATCTTAGGGTTGTTTTGATTTCATTTTCCTGATGGTTAATGACATTGAACATTTCTTTAAGTGTTTCTCTGCCATTCGATATTCCTCTACAGAGAGTTCTCTGTTTAGCTCTGTTCTCCATTTTTTAATTGGATTACTTGGTTTGTTGCTTTTCAGCTTCTTTAGTTCTTTATATATACTGGATATTAGCCCTCTGTCAGATAAATGGTTGGTGAAGATTCTTTCCCAATTTGTAGGCAGTCGTTTTGTTTTGATGATGGTGTCCTTTGCTTAACAGAAGTTTTCAGTTTCATGAGGTCCCATTTATTGATTGTTGCTCTTAGAGCCTGTGCTGTTGGTGTTTTGTTCAGGAAATTGTCTCCTGTACCAATGTGTTCTAGGGTATTCCCCACTTTTTTTTCTAGCCGATTTAATGTGTCTGGTTTTATGTTGAAGTCTTTGATCCACTTGGACTTCAGTTTTGTGCAGGGTGATAAGTATGGTTCTATTTTCATTTTTCTCCATGTAGACATCCAGTTGGTCCAGCACCATTTGTTGAAGGTGCTATATTTTCTCCATTGTATGGTTTTGGCATCTTTGTCAAAGATCAGGTATCCATAAGTGTGTGGGTTTATTTCTGAGTCCTCTGTTCATTTCTATTGATCCACTATTCTGTTTCTATGCCAGTACCATGCAGTTTTTATAACTGTTGCTTTATAGTACAGCTTGAAATCAGGGATGGAGATCCCTCCAGAAGCTATTTTATTGTAGAGGATTGTTTTAGCAATTCTGGATTTCTTATTATTCCATATGAAGTTGAGAATTTTTCATTCCAGGTCTGTCAAGAATTGTGTTGGTAATTTGATGGGAATTGCATTGAATCTATACATTGCTTTTGGTAAAATGGCCATTTTTGTTATGTTAATCCTGCCAAGCCATGAGCATGGTAGAACTTTCCATCTTCTCATAGCTTCTTCTAATTCTTTCTTCAGAGACTTGAAATTTTTTCATACAAGGCTTTGACTTGCTTGGTTAGGGTTACACCAAGGTACTTTATGTCATTTGTGGCTATTGTGAAGGGTGTTGTTGCCCTAATTTCTTTCTTTTTTTTTTAAATAAGGCTATCTTACTGAATCTGGAGGTTCACTTTTTGTCTAGGTTCGCGGACAAGCAAGCCATCAGGATCTTCTTGTTTCTCCCTCTCAAAGCTGAGCTGAGCTTATAGGCACACAGGACCACACTATGTGTTTTTATTATTATATTAAAGGGTTGCCAGAAATCAGAATTCAGATATTCTTACTTGCATATGACCAGGAATGTGGCTCATTAGTAGATGCTTGCCCAGACTGCTCTCCTTTTGTTTTTAGTAATAGGGCTTAAACCCAAGGTTTAATGCTCAACCACTGAGCCACATTTAGAGCACTATTGTGATTTTCCATGTCCACAGAGATACATTTTGACTTCACAACTTCCTGTAATATATTTTATCACAAACATTCAAAACTAATAATCTCAAACAGAGCCATGTGGATGTATTACCCAGCCAAGAGAATGGCAGAATGTAGAACTCCTTACCAGAAGCCAAAAGACAGGGGCTACAGTATATTGTTGGGTCATGGTAAAATAAATTGATGAGGGCCTCATTTTGTAACCATTGATATATCTCTGACCCCTGTCATTTTCAGAGGCTATCCAGAACATGCTGGATGTTGTGCAGCAACCTTGGCCTTTCTCCATAAGATATCAAGAACATCCCCTTAATTGTTATAATCAAAGATACCTCTAGGGAGATAATGACAACTACTTGTGAAGCACTGGGTTAGATCTGTCAAATCTGAGCTACTCCTAGGATATCATGCTGAAACCTCTCTCTGTGTATCTACACACACACACACAATGCCGATATAGATATATAAGCTTTTGCGAGCTGCAATACTCTGCATCTTGTTTCCTCACAGTAACAGTTAAGTGTTCTTATTTGCACCCACTCACAGCAGAAGCTCTGTATGGGTAGCACAGTGTGATTCCAGTATACTGTAGTTCACTCCATGGATCTCAGAAAAATCACTTCTACCCCCTGCTTGCCACTCTGGTGGGCTCTGGCAGACAGTCCTGGCAGCTGTAGATGATACAGTTCTGTATTCAACATGTAGAGCTTTGTTTTAGGCTCTGAACAAAACTTCAGGCTGTAGCTTTTTCCAGCTCACACTCGGCACATATGCCTCCCCTCCCTTGCCCTGACAGCTGGGGCTTGCAATGACAGGCAGATTTTTGTGGCATCTGATGATAAAATGGTGTAATTGAGCAATAGAAAGAAATACTCAATTGTGCAGAAACCTACATCCCTCTCTTTCATTTCTTATTTCCTAGCGTTTCTGGCCTCCCATACTCAGCTGGGAGAATAGCCAAATATGGTCTGCTTAATCATGTGTATAGGTTTTACACTTCACACAATGTTTGTGTCCTCATCATATTTTTAAATGGTCTCCATAAAAGTCTGAGGTCTAAACAGGGGTTGTGACTGTTCACAGTCACATGGCTACCAAAGAAAACTATTTTCTAAAGCTTCTAGCCAGTTAAAGGCTCATAGCCCAGTGAATGAGACAGACATAAAACAAAGAAGTATAATGCAAAGCAATGGGATCTGACACAGAGTTTAGAAAATGAACAAATAGAATTGAGTGGAAAGAACAGAAGAAAAGCTTTTTAAGGGAATAAAGAAGAACAGTAAAGATAAAGGGCATGACTTCAGGTGACTTCTAAGGCTAAGTAGGGCTTCATTCAGGTGCAGCAAAAAGGTTAAAAAACAAAAATTTTGAGAAGAGTATTTAGCTGACAATGTCAAGTCATTAGTTTTGATAAGTGCTCTTCCACTGAACACTTATCAAGACCTGGTATATTAATATTTTTGTCATTATGACAGTTATCCTTATCATGTATGCCATGCACTGACCCTTTGTTCTGTTCCGGGTTGGAGGGAGCACTGTGCCCTAATTGTGTGATGCAGTTACCATGTTAATGCTGCTGCATGTGTCCTTATTAACAGCATTTTATAGATGAGGAAAAAGAGTCAAGCAGTAGAACTTGCCGGAAACAACGATGTTTGTAGATTATGCTTTTTATATATGTATCACCTTCACAGTATAAAATATAGCAAGCTTATTGAGAAAAAAATGGTGGGGACAAGAAGCAATTTGTTAGGCTACCATATTGACTATCAGTGGGATGACAAAGTTAAACTTTTAAATGTTTTGAAAGCTGGGTGTGTCCTATGAGTTGCTTCTATGTAACAGAAGAAAAAGGAACTCTAGCTTATCAAGTCTCCGTAATGAGAGGGATGTTTTTGGTTAAGGCAGAACATGAGACAAACACTGTCCTATAACCCTACATGGATGTATTAGACTTTGTTTCTGTATTAATTTATTATTAACATCTGTAATTCACCAATGGTTGAAGCACAGACCCTTAGTTTACACGTGGGTATCCTATGCTCCAGTGTATATGAGTTTGTACAGCTACACATTGGAGCTCAACAGCAAAACAAGGCAAGGGTGACTCATCGTACAGATCTTCAATTTTAACAAAGCAGCAATGCTTTTATGAACATTAAAACATTCTACTGATGAAGATATGGTAACCTCATCTTTTGTTTCTTTTACTGTCCTCCTCCCTCCCCCTCCGCTTCCTCCCTCCTGTCTCCTTGATTCTGTTTTCTGCAGGACTCCACAGAATGGAGCAAGAATGAGAGGGAAAAGGCCGGCAGAAAAGCATGAACTGGAGGTTTGTTGAGCTCCTCTACTTCCTGTTTGTATGGGGCCGTCTCTCAGTGCAGCCCTCCCACCAGGAGCCAGCTGGGACAGACCAACATGTCTCCAAGGAATTTGATTGGCTTATTTCAGACAGGGGGCCTTTCCACCACTCCAGGAGCTACCTATCCTTTGTGGAAAGACACCGTCAAGGATTTACAACTAGATATAAAATATACAGGTATGATTCAGGCTAAAAAAGCCCTTCCTTTTCATTTCTGCTGTGCTTTGTCTGACCTGTGGCTGTGTGCTGAAGCTACTAGGACTGTGACCTTGCTATAGGTTGTTAATCGAATTTATTCAATATTTCATAAAATATTAATAGGATGAATTAAAATGACCAGTATTTGTTGAGTACTTAGTGTACTAGAGATGATACTTGCTTTAGTGTCTCATATAAACTTTCTGTTCATCTGATGTAGAGTTGGTTGTTTTCTCTGTTTTACTCAGTTGCTTTGGTGACTGAGTCTAAATTAGGTCAAATATGGCTGCTAAAGAAACAATTTCAAAAGTAGTAGAACTTTTATTTAATTCCTGGTTTACCTGTACTCATAGACTAACAATTCTCTCTCTCTCTTTTTTTTTTTTTTTTTCAAATCTTATTACTGAATCTAGTTTTCTCTGCACATACATTCTGAATTTTGGAGAAAAGTAGAGATATTCAGTGAAAAACCTTTTCTTAACTAAGTCTGAACTGATAACCAACTTACTATAATTACACAACCAAAAGGGACCAAGTTCTGCATAGGAAGGACCTTCTAAGGTTTCTGTAAATGAGTCTGCATTATACAAGCATGGTATAGAGATTAACAGGAGAACATTACTTGGCTTATGTGCATACACATGGTAGTCATGCAAAATAGGAAACTTAAGTTTGTGCAACATCTTGTATTACATAGAATAGAAAGGAGAAGAAGGAGAAGGAATTAGTGGGAAATTAACCTGTGCAGACAAAATACATCAGATGATAGAAATTGTTTTTCAGAGCATCCAACTAGAACAATAGTCAATAGTAGGAGGCAGTATATAGGCTACTGTGTTCTGTCCTGTAAGCTACTCTTATCTGGTGATGAGATTTCCTGGAAAGAGGAATCATCAAAATTGGGCTACTTTTTTAAGAAAATATATTTGTGGACATGTAAGTTTATATCAGAATTAATTGTACTTCGTGATATGTGGGATGAAGAGGGATAAGTGACAGGAAGGCAGGAGGTGATGACATAGGTTTCATTCACTTTAATTCAATACACTCAGGACAATAGTGTCATAATTTGAAGTAATTTTTTTTTTCTGATATCCAACCGCCAGAAAGACTTTCTTCATGTACTTTTCTAAGTTTCTTTGTTCTACTTAACTATTATATCCTTGGCATATATACAAAATGCTAGCTTTATTTATCATTAATTATGAACCATTTTCAATTAGAATGTTTTCCTCTGTTGGTTATTAGTTGGAATACATCATTAACTGAAATTATATGACTCTTTATATAACTAACGGGAATCCCTTTTTTCGTGTTATATATTCATTATATGTTCGTGTGTATGTTCGCTCATATGCACACACATATTCAGCGTACATTTATGTCATTGATGTTCAGGTTTACAGTTATATGGTTGTTATAAACACACAATGAACACTTTATTTGAGTTGAAGATATACAGAAACCACTCTATGTTTGCCTTAATGTCCAGAAAGAAAAGGCACATTCTAACATTTCCTAGACAATTAGAATAAGAAAGCAAGAAATCATGGTAGAAGGAGAATATTGGCCTACATTTTGACCTTAGGCCTTCCAAGTGGTTGATCTGGAAAGTATCCAAGCCATTCTGTGATCCTGTTTAATGGAGATGAGTGATGTGTGAATTCTCAACCAGCTTAATGTGCTTGTTATGTGAAAGTTGTTCCACTAATGTCTTATAACAGCTCTGCATATGCAAGAGTTTATGGGTGAACTTTCTTTGGTCTCAGAAGAATAGAAAATAATCATTGAACTGCAGAGGAAAGTTATCTCTGAGCATTACCAGAAAAATGGAACATACATAGAAATATGAAAATAAAGTGGATAAAATAAGAAAACAGAGTACAAATATGAATAAGATGTGGGCATTTCTACTCTTGAAAGAAAATATCAGAATTCTAACATAATGATTGATTCAAAATGTTTCCTCTTGGGAGAACTATTCTTAAATCACATGAGGAGAGTAATTAACTGCTTCATTTCAAATTTGGATTCTTACAACCATTTCTAGAAGAATGCAGCTATTGCTGTTTGTGATTATGCATCAGCCAAGGATTATGAGTATGTATTGGCTGCTGAGAGGATGTACCAATCTCTGAAATGCATGATGCAGTATAATGTGGAGCTTTGAGATGTTGAAGAGGAAGCATGACATAAGTCTTTGAGATTCAAATATGTCATTCTATCTATGTTTTTATCTAGTAAAAACAACTTTGTTTTGAGTAGAACTTTGTCGTTTGTTTGAGTTTTCAAGGACACATTTAAATTTTTGGTTGTTTGCCTATTTTGTTTTCCTATTTAAAAAGCTATTATATGAGTGACATGAATAAAGGTATATAACCCCCCCCCAAAAAAAAAAATCTGGAAAATGGGCTTGAAGTCAAGTATGATGATTAGTCCGTAACCACACTAACAAATGTGCTAAGTTATGGGCAGTTGGGCCTCTATTTCGATTATGTTTGTGCTGTACAAGCACCATGCTAGGGGATTCTGTTTTCATCTTCGCATCCTACCTTCTTCATTTACCCAAAGTTAAGGTTCATTTAGATTATTGATTTTCAACTTTTGCTTATATGAATTGCTGATGACTGATTTAAATAGCTAAGAAAATCAGTGTAGTATGAAGAGAGGGCCAAAACGTCTGACCATGTAAGATTCTTTGCCTTCCACTTCCATAAAGAGAAGTATTTCATCTGCTTTAATATTTGTTTTTTCATGAGATCTATGTTGGAATGGTATCCACCTTTGAAAAAAAATAAGTAATTAGGTGAGCTTATTTCTAAGATTACTTAAAAACTATTTTTAATTTATTCTTCTCTCATACATCGTAACCCAACTGTAGCTTCTACACCCTCCGCTCCTCTCACTCCTCGTCCATTGGACCTTCCCCTTTCCCCCAGGGTCATTCCTTCTTAGTTTCTTTTCAGAAAAGAGCAGGTCTCCCAGGGATATCACCCGAACATGACATAACAAAGTACAATAAGACTACACACATACCCTCATATCAAGGCTACATGAGGCAACCCAGTAGGAAGAAAGGGATTCCTAACCATGGGAGAGTGGGGTATCTCTAAGATTCTGTTAATTAAAATTAAACATGAGATTTAACTAAGGCTACATGGTTAATTAAATGATGGAATTCCATCCAGAAGCCAAGCCCTTGGTCATCTAGTTATTCTATCTTTCCTTTATTTAATCCTGAAATAATTATTAAGCAACAGTTTTAGGCCCAGCATATGTTTAGGGAAGATGATACAATAATGAGCAAAACAAACACTGCTCTTTCTCTCAGAGGAGAGAGTGACATTAATTAACCGTAAATGTGCAGACACTTACATTAAGTTCTGCAAAGGAAGACATCCAGAATTGATATACCTAGAAAGTCATACATTCTGAGTACTGATTTGGCTCTTGAGGTAATCTATGCATAAAAACACATGCAAATGTATACACATAGACAGCTGCTCATCCAGTTGCAGGTCAGAGCAAGCACCTCCTAGCTCCTGCTCACTGGGGCAGTTGTCAGTTGATTAATTTACCTTTCTATGTGTCACTTTGCTGAAACACTAAAATATTTTTCAGTCTGCATGTCTTGCTTGCTGTATGCTAACATGGACGCTGAAGACTGATAGTACTTCCTAAAAGAAGAGTCATCCTAAAAGACTACCATATTACCTAATGCTTGAAAGCTTTTCTGAAATGTCAGTTCCCTCCTCCCCATAGTCGAAGCTACTACCAAAGTTTACTTGGAAAGCTACAAAAGAAAAAGAGTCATCTCCTTACCTATGCAAGTTAACAGCACCTTTTAGCTTGTGTACATATTCTGTCTATATATCAATGAGTCATGGTGAGGGACCACCTCCAGTGGGAGCAGTGTTCAAATCCCTGCAGAAGCTCCCTCCTGTATGCTTGCACAAGTAGAGCCATTGCACAAGTAGAGCTCCCTCCTGTATGCTTGCACAAGTAGAGCCATTGCATATTTTCATTTGAGTTTGAGTTTATACTGACAGGGTTAGGATCTTGAGTTAAGGGGGGTTCAGGGATCTAAGAGGGGTTTTTGTCTCTCAAATTAGCTAAAGTGCAGTGGAAGAAGCGTCATGTAAATCAAACAACCTCAACCCTGTTCAGATCTCTTCCTCTATGTGTGTATTCTTTGATGAAGTAATAGAGCAATTTGAGGCACTTTTTCCATATGACCAATGGGTAATTTAGCTAACCTAGTTCCCAAGGCCTTTTCCATCTCTGAAATTCCATATCTTGTGAGGTTTTTTTTCATATTGTAGTAAATTCCTGTGGAGGAGAAACTGGGTTTGAGTCTGAGGTCTCAAGATGTGTTATATCTGAAATCTCTGTTAAGTATCTCAGTATTAGTAGCTCCAAATTTGGAGATGAGCAAAAGCACACAGTAAAATGAAGAATCCATGTCCAACACCACTTCTTTCACTGAGTTCCAGAATAAGCACAAATGATAGAGGAGGAGTAAGGGAATAAGCAAACACTCATCACAGCAAGAGTAGGAATGCCCCCCTCATGTATTCTAACTTCTCCTTTCAAAAAGCAGATAATTGTCTTTGCTCTTTCAACTTAGTGAAAAGCAGAATATTTAAAAATCCTTTGTAAATTTAATTTCTAGCTACAAATTATAAAATAATTCAAGTAACTTCCTTCTAAGTACATAAATGTCGTGGTTATTAACTGCTCACAGCTATCCTGTGAAGGAAACTCTCACTTTTCCATAGTTTGATCGTACCACACAGCCTGGGAGACTCTTAGCTAGGGTCCAAAACCAAGTCTCTGACACTGTACAACATGAGCTGTGAATTTGGTCTGGTGTCTGTCCTTCCTTCTTAGTTGCTTGACTTCTTGCCTAACATTAAGAAATTCCTTTTGACTATGGACATTCTACAGTTTATGAGGTTTACTTTTCTCATCTATAGAACTGAGATGGTACTAAATATCTGGTATAATTTTGGTGAAAAAAAAAACAGCATTGATTATAAGGTACTAGGAATTTTATAAAAACTGTTTAGAAAACTTGAGTCCCTTCCTCTGTTCCAGAGTTGCTAGGATAGTTGATTATTTTTTGAAAGTTTTTTTTTTGTTTTTTTGTTTTTTTTTGTATTGTATTGTATTTTCTGCTACCTGTTTGTAGACTTGGAGATTATCAGTAATTGCTGTAAATTTAGCCATTATTTCAGAAGTAGCTTTTTCTTTTCCTTTTTATGGGTGGCACAGGAAGGTCAGTTTTTATTTGATTTTAAGACATCTGTTTACGAAGCCCAGTCTGGTCTCACATTCACTTTGTGGTGGAGGCTGGCCTTAACTTCTGCTTTTTCTGCTACTTAGAACATGTTAATTTCAAATGTGGCTTTGGTAGAAGAATCATGGTACCACTATGCACTCTGATTCTGGAGAGGCAGGTCAGAGGGAAGACAGTGGCAAATAGGTTCACTATGCTACAGAAGTGGTTTTTTAATTGAGTGGCATTCCCTGAAGGTTTCAATGGAAGTGGTTTGTGGCTGACCCTGTCTTTGAGCTCAGTGTATGTACCTGAGAGTTGAGTATAAATCAAACATTGGTAGACAAAATTTAATTGTTTTGTTTAGCTGTCTTATATATCTGTTTCACAATTGTGTAAATCTAAGTTCCAATGTGCAGTCCTGATGTTCCTTCATGTCTTTCACACGAATATTTTTAATAGGTTTTGTGGTAAAGTTCATTGCACAAATGGACAGATATTATATTGGTTGGTTGATTCTAAATATAAATGAAAAATGGTCCTAGCCCAGCACTTGCTCACTGACAAACAATGGCAGAAGCTATGAATGAGAGAGTCAGAGGTGTCCAAGGTGTCTACACTGCCCCTGCCCTCAGGGAACTGAAAAGTGAATTCAGGAGAGAAGCTGACGACTCTTCTGTTCATGAGACTGGACACTGTGGCTCAACCTGAAAGAAGTTGCTAGCCTTAGGTTCTGTCTGCAGCCTTGACATCCAGTGCCAGGATGTCCACTGGATATAAAGATAAATATAGAAGAGAAATATCAATGGATATATCTATCAGTGTGATGAGCACTAGTCCATGTGCTATTAAAAGCATTTTCTGGAAAGATGCTTCACAATGCGCTAAGCAACAGTAATAATTATCATATATGATATCCATGAAGAAAACGTATTAAAAATGTTAATATTGCTATTTTCAATGTCAAGTATAGTACTGTACCACTGTCAAAATGATCGCCATTGGTCTTTACAGTTATGCATTGACATCTCTATTGCTATTATGTGCATTTACATAATTTATAAAAGGTAAAAGGTTAGGTCATGTCAGATCACGTGCTGTTATAGGTAAGTCTGATGCTATAGAATGAAACCTTTATTGTGCTGAGCTGTCTCTCAGATGATGCCAATACATACCTAAGCCTAAGGTTCCTTACTGAAGGGCTTTTATTATTTTTATTACTGCTAGACTATTTTCTGGTATTGGGCTAAATTTCCTTGTCCATATGTCTTTCTGATGAGGAAAATGGCTTAAGCTCTGACTCAATTCAGACTCCACATGAGTGGTGATGTCCTAGGCTTTCTTTGTACACCTTACGCTGGAAACCCCACCATCATGTAAAATTTTTGCTTCGAGTATTTTGGTCTGAATTTATGTTTATTGACAAGAATGAAATCCGAAGCGTCAATTTTATTCTCTCGTAAGTCTTATTATGCTTCTCTTATTATTTTTCATTTTAGTAAAAAGTCAATTTGTAGAGGTTGCAAAACAAACTTGCATTGCTGGAAAAATGAAAAATAAAGGAGGTATTAAAAAGAATTTTAGAATAAATGTTCTTAGATTTGGGTCTTCAGGAATTTGGGTTGAGATTATTTAAATGTAGGCCCTACTTCAGAGGTTAGATTCCAAAATGTTTTGCTGCAGAGGAAAATGGAAAGGGGATTTTCCATGTAACTTTCAAACATGTGCGTATACTTGATGACAGGCCCTCAGAAATGCAGATAAATCATTTTGATTTTGACTTACAGGAGTGCTTAAGGAAAACTAGTAATCCACTTCAGGTGCTCTTTATTTTGGCAATTCAGGGAGGTGCTGCTCTGACTGAGGTATTCTTTGTGAAGTAGAGGGTTAGGCTCTTTCTTACATATATAGATATGAAAGAATATATATATCTTCACACATATGTATATATTACATATGTATATATATATATATATGACCTCTGTCAGAAAAACTGTACAATACAAAATAACAACAAATCAAACAAACTCAGACCAAGGGTAATAGCTCAGATTTCTCTCCCTCTGTTAGAGAATGTTTAGTTGGGTAAAAAAACCACAACAAAAAGATATTTGGAACAATATTTCTGTTCACAGGGCCAATTTCAAGTTATCTGTTGGAGGCGCTTATCTGTATCCTATTCCCATCCTTCACTTGATCCAAAATTCCCTTAAGTTTCTTAAATGAAAGAGAGTAAGGAAAGATAACTAGAAACTTTCTTTTGGGTCATGCCAACTCGAAAGTAATCTATAGTGCAGTATTGATTATGTAAAATTGATTTTCCAATTCCAAGAACGATGGTTTTATTGCCACCAAATTGGTACCTGTGCGGTATTTTTCTCTTTGCTCCTGTATCATTACTGGACCATCTTGTATGAGTTGCAAACCACTGAAATCTCTACAGAACAATTGGCCAGCTTTAATCAGGAGCAGTGTCTAAAAATGGATTGCTTGCCCATTCTCTTGAAAAGGCAGCCTGTTATATGGTCTTTAAGTTGACCCCAAAATGGTTATGGTTTTGGATGGGGAAATTAGAACAAGGCATGGAGTTAAGCTCTTAGTTAAGCTCTTTAGACTTTGCACGAAATCCTGGCCCAAAGATGATAGGGCATCTGTCATCTGGGCCACCTGCTGATTACTCATTCATTGTAAGACTGTTTGCTAAAGTCCTAGCACTGTTTTGTGGTGATGGGAGCAGAAGTCTTTTATCTGTGGCTACAAAGAGTTCATGGCATCTTTGAGAAAGACTGACCAAAGAACTGATTATCAGTACCATGTGGGAAGCTCTCTCACTGAGCAATGTCACAGGAGCTAAGGTTATTTAAGGAAGACCATCTTTTGTAACATTGCTGCAAAGATGGGGAAGGATGAAAAGAGAAAAAACAGTTTGGCAAGGCCTTTTACAGAAAGGGTAATAGGCACAGTTTTCAGGGGATTTTGGCTTTCCTGTAAGCTAGGGAGAAAAGCATCAGAGGAAGATAAAACTCTGCCTAGTAAGGAGGCAGGACAAAGCCTGGGACTGAGTTCTCATAGACTGCATGCAAATGTTTTCAGTTGTTATGATAGTGAGATCCAGGCCATAGAGCCAACAATGGAAGGAAATTGAGATTCCTAGTTGATTTCAACCATTACTCAGTTTCCAGTTAACTAGAGTTATATTCAATAACTACTTATAGTAGTGTCTTGTTATTTTGTGACCTTGACCAAAGCAATAAAAAGTATTCTACATTAACTTTCAATAATTTTAATGACATAGTTAAAATATGTATTTTAGCTAGGTGTGGTGGCACAGCCCTGTAATCTCCGCTCTTCGAAAGGCAAAGGCAGAGGCAGGAAGATCTCTGTGAGTTCAAGACCATCCTGGTCTACAAAGCAAATCCAGAACAGCCAAGGCCACACCGAGAAACCCTGCCTTGAAAAACATACAAACAAAATATGTATTTTAAGTGAGCAATAACAAAAGACTTCACCTATTGATAATACATGGCACATTTTGATATGTTTTATTTTATTCACTCAAATATTTTACTATTTTCTGAATCCTGTGTAAGATACTTGTGCCTACCAAAAATTGATTTTCACTTATGCTAATGGAAAAAATGCTTTGCAATTTTGAAAACACTGGATTTGAGGATGGACTGTATAAAATATACTGTAATATATATGTTTGGGCCATGAGTTTGCAATGCATTCATAGTTGAAGAGTTGGAACCTGTGCCACACTTGCCAGAGGAACTGGAAAAGAAGTGTTTGTAATCAAAGTGGAGAGCAGCCCAAATCTAAAACTTTCATGAGTCTTAAAAAGAAAAAAAGATTATTTTCTGTGTTTGTGTCATCTATTTGCATGTAGGTAGGAGTACCTTGTGGGTGCTTATCAATAGATTTCAGGCATCATATCAGTGATGGCAACTGAAACCAGGTCTTTAACAAGAAAGTCAGTTCACCTTTCAGCCTCCAATTTTATTCTTTTTGCGCTGGATGGTGGTTAATGCAGAGAATCGTTAGTGTTCCAAGTCCTGAGCATAAGCTATCATCAGTACTCAGCCATAGAAGGGGCATCTATATTGAGCCCCATGCGACCCTATTGCCCAGTGCTCAGTGATCAACGTGGAATGGGGGAAGACAGAATGTAAGCACTGGGGAATGGGGAGTTGTTGTAATATACTGTTCTCTGAACATGGTATGGCTTTTGCTCATGGGAACTCACAGTAGTGCTGGTGATAGATGCAAAAGCTGTGAGAATCAAGCCTGCTAAAGATTCCAGGGTAGATTAGTGAGGGGCTCATGAGGCCCCATCACTATCTAAGGAACTACTGACAGGTGAAAGGTTCTTGGAGAGGGTGAGCCAGCTTTATGGGGGTTATAGACACTGATAGCTTCCTCAGTCCCCAGTGAATGACATGCACACACACACATGGGTAGCAGTAATTGGACTCAGTAGGTTGAAAAATTAATTTAAAAAAGAAGTAGGAAAAATGAACATCTGAAGCATGAAACTGATATAAATGGTTGCACACTTGAAGCATTACTTTGTATTGAGTAAGAGATAGATAGACGGAAGAAAGAAGACAGGTATAATAGTAGTTGAAGGAAAGAAAGGGAACACTTTTATCAGTGAAAACCTAGTCCATCAGCTACAGGTTCCACTTATGACCTCAGCTTCAGCCTTCCCTCTCAGCAGGCTTTGTTTGAACGTGCTGTCCCCGGTGGTATGCTCATTTGGTATGATGCATCCTTCTTGACGAGTTCTGTGTTTGCTCGATACTTTTGTGTCTAATGAAAGAAATCAAGATGCTTCGGCTTCTGTCTAGGCTTAATTCTTTATCTCTCAAAGCCTTCCTTCTGGGCACAAGAATAGTGGGTCTCATTAACTGTGGATTCTCAGACTGTCTGAAGAATCATTTCCCATTCTATCCTTTATATCTACCTGAGTTTTCCTAGCTCACATGGGTGGAAACTTTCAGATTGAAGTCAGGAGTGAGGCTTGTTCTAATATAAATCTGTACTTAGCACTATGAAGTCTTCAATATTTAGCTTAAGTTCTGAGCCCCAACTTCCTTTTCAACAAAAAGAGATAATCCCAAGGTCATTGGGGAGCATTGCAAAGAGAATATATGATAACATGGCCTGTTTACTTGAAGACTCATAGTAAAAACAAGTATCTGAAGCACAAAATTCTAGAGATTTTACAACAGGGACTCTTTAGAGATATCTTACATGAACTTCCAGGACATGACTGGTTCATGTATTCTGAAGTGTAGATAACTTAGACCAAGAAGATTCTTTAAAAAACAAGGAGGAGGAGGAGAAATGAGACCAAAGAGACAGAGATATACCCTGAGGCCCTTTGTGATAAGAATACAGAGGCCAACACAATGACAGGGCATCTTAAGGCTATCTCCATGCATACATCAGTTCCATATATTTTGTACATCCCATGATTTACAATTTTCTGATTAATTAGTTAGGCCAGGTGACTTGGACAAGCTGTGACATCTCATTTTCCAATTCTTGCTTCACGGTACTTGCAAGGTTATATTTGATGTAGTGCTCTGGAGACATTAGGCCTCAGGGGATGGTTTGTTATGGTACACTTTCACAGCAATCAACAGCATCTCAGGGTGAAGTGTGTATGTGTGTGTGTGTGTGTGTGTTTGTGTGTGTGTTAGTGGGAGGCATAACTCTGCTTAATGCAATTGCAAGCTTATTTTTCAAAGAGGGTCAGCAAGGTACAGCTTCTTTCCGTGAGAGGTTGTGACAGCTCTTTATGCTTCTAGTGTGACAGCCATTTTATTTCTTATTGATGGGGGAGTGTGCTTTGAATTAGAAGATGGGAACTGAATACAAATGACAGGGGATTCTCAGTGTTGAAGGATAGCTTGTGATTGTCTTCCTTTATGAAAAGAAAAAAAGAAGCCTGTTCTTTTGTTTAGTCTATACTATCTTAGATACTATGGTAGTCCTTAGTGACTGTAAACCAGTTGTAACCCATCAAGAACACTAAAGAAATGGGACGAGCCAAGAGACAGCCA
The DNA here is from genome assembly GCF_907164565.1 of Psammomys obesus. Classification (NCBI taxonomy): domain Eukaryota; kingdom Metazoa; phylum Chordata; class Mammalia; order Rodentia; family Muridae; genus Psammomys; species Psammomys obesus. Next base: position 10,589,734 of record NW_026591643.1, on the reverse strand, counting down.
AGCTGACTGCTTAGAACAAGGCAACAGTGTCAACAAAGGACTCCAAAATCAGTTTTGAAAGATCAAGTATAACTTTCAGATGTGTGTGTGTGTGTGTGTGTGTGTGTGTGTGAGTGTGTGTCTATGTGTACACATCCATGTGAATGTGTATGTTTGAAGCAGTCTCAGGCAAGATTTGTTCTGTAGTCTGCAAGTAATTTAGTGTGGGTTAGTATGCTAGCAGTTAGTAAGTAGCAGTCAGGTCATGAAGCCCCATGACTTTATCTAAAAATCTTTGAACCTTAGCTTAAGGCAAAAACTCCCATGATTCTGTACTATATTTCAAATTCCTATTGCTTCACTAAACTTCTGGTATGTTTCCTCTAGGCCAAAGAAAGCCTAATAACTATGTTTATTAAGTGGCTAGAACAAAACAACTTAATGAAGTACTTATGTCCTGACATGCTAATTGGCCATTTGAAGAAAAATAATGCATAAAAAATAAAGAAGGAGTACTATTCTTATCTAACTTGAAGAGTAGCACAGCAACCTACTACTGCTTCTCACACTTTTTTTCTCAGATACAGTATTCCCCATTTTATGTTTCCCACTCATTTTGTGCAGTTTTGTAAATTCTTAAATTGTCCTACGTAAAGCTTGACAAAGATACTTTATCTTTGAAAACAAAGCCATGTGTGTCCTGATGTTGGGAGTATGAATGACCTCAAAGTAGAGCCTTTCATGTGGCCCAATAAAGGTTAAGTGTCACTCATTTTCTTAAAACTGTTGGCATGCCCTGGGTCCATCTTTAAGTGCAAAAAATGGAAACTGTATCTTGAGAGTATTAGATAACTATTCAGAGGTTGTTGACTGATGTGGTGTAATCTTTAGTTGTGTCTTAGTTCACTCTTATTAAAATAGATACACTGGATTGATGGAGGAAAGTCAGAAGAAGTTACAAAATGCCTTTGTGTTCTCTAGAAAAGAAAGGAAAAGAAGTTCCTTGGGGTTAAGTAGAAGAAATAGATACTTGAGATGTTTTTCAAACATATTTTTTTGAACTATTATGACTTGATAAGGTGTTTCCAAGATGGTAAAGATGTTCCATATGCAATTCGCCCACATTTTCTCAATGCTTATAATTATATAACAAAAATATTATGCCAAGCCAAAAGATTCCATACTTTATATCAGCATAGTGCTATGTTGTTTTATCCTTTGTGAAGACATGTCATTATGACCACAATCAAGATTTAGAACAGTTTTCTCACCACAAAGATACCTTGTGTAACTCTTTTCTTGTGTAAGTACTCTCTTTCACCAACTACATCTCTAAACTCTCCCATAGCTGTGGGATTTCCATGTGTAAGGTTTTGTCATTTCAACAATTTTACAAAAATGTCATCAACAACTGAGATACTTTAAGAAGTCAGGTTTAGCATTTGGTGAGAGCTTGAATATGGAAGCTGAGAGCAAAAACTTAACACGTAAGAGGAATGTCAAAACTATACTTTCAGCAATGAATCATTAGTTCTCAAATGAATGGGAAATATGTGAACACTTTTGACCTGCTGAACTGAGTATGTGGTGTTGCTTTTCAACAAGATTGAAAACCTGGGAATGATTTTTTCTTTTTTTTTTTTAGGTTATATATATTTGAACATGATGAGTCAGCTTTCAAAATACTTGAATTTATATTATTTGGATTATCTAAATAGAAATATGGTAGTCAGTTGTAGAAATGGTTTGAACCCATAAAATAAAGTTGGATAACGTATTATAATATTCACAGTCATCATGACGTCAATGACAGCTCCTGGGTATATGTTCATTCATGAAAATACTGTTTAACATGAGCAAAGAAAAGCACTGAAAGTTAAAGTGCTACCTAAGTGTATGACAGAAAAATAGATGTTTTATACGGTAGAGACTAAAGTGAAATGACTTGTAGAGGAGGTGGCAGGTGGCATGAGCAACCAATCATCGTGAGCTCTGATACACCACACCAAGGAAGAACTGAAGACCAGCTTATAGATTTAACAAAACTCTTCATTTTGGCAAGAGTTCTTTAAATAAAATTTTAAGGACAGATGCTAGATTGCAGTGGGTGAAACATAAGAAGAAAGATGAGAAGGTTTGATTTTATACTTTAAAGAAGCACAGCCAGGAGTGAAGTAGAGATGTTAAATGGAGAGGTTTAATTGGCTTTGGAGAGAAACAGGCACTTAATGGGAAACTGAGTCTGCTGCTCAGGGTGAGGTTAGTCTTGAGAACACATTCCTGAGCCTGCAAGAAAAAAAGAAGACAGGTGTACGGCAAGGGAGGTATAGGTTTCAGTTGAGAGAGAATGAGAGAGAGAGTGAGGGAGAGAAAATAGATTTCCATGGTGAGGAATTAGGGTACCTCTAATAGTTTCAATGCTCTTTGTGATTTAAAAAAAAAAAAATGATGCTATGGAGAGCCAGAAAAAATACACTGTTTGTTTTGAGATATTTGGATTTGTGTACTTGCAGACAGTGGGAAGGTTATTAGGAGATATGAAAACACAGATTTCAGGAAATAAGACTTTGATAAGTTTGGTGACGAGCTTATTTATAATGACTACACACTGTGAAGTTTAGGCTTTCTTCCCCAGAGTGACGGAAAAGTTTTAATAACAGAATATGGTCGATGGGAGTGTTGGTTGCAACAAGAATGTGACTTGCCAATAGGTGAGATGGAAAGATAATTAGGTAAGAGAATGAGAATACTTGACGTGGAAAGGATAGGAGCTCCACAAGGACCAAATATATCTGGGCACAGGGGTCTTTTCTGAGACTAACACTCCACCAAGGACCAGGTAGGGATATAACCTAGAACCTCTGCTCGGATGTAGCCTGTGGTAGATCAGTAACCAATTGGTTTCCCATAGTGAGGGGAACAAGGACTATTTCTGACAGGAACTCAATGGCAGGCTGTTTGACCTCCCCACCCTCCAAGGGAGGAGCAGTCCTGCTAGGCCACATAGGAGGACTTTGCAGCCAGTCCTGAAGATACCTGATAAACCAGGGTCAGATGAAAGGGAAGGAGGTCCTTCCCAATCAGTGGACTTGGAAAGGGCAGGGAGGAGATGAGGGAGGGAGGGAAGGTTTGGGAGGGAATGACAGAGCGGGATACAGCTGGGATACAGAATTAATAAAATGTAACTAAATATAAAAGATAAATAAATAAAAGTGAAAAAAAAAGAGAATACTGGTCAAAAATTGGAACCTCTGTGTTGTACTGAAATCCTATAAATGAGTATATCTGTGCAGCCAAACAATGTGAATTAGGATATCCAAACAATATTTATAATCCTGTATCCATGGTAGCATTATTTACCATAGTCAGGATATGGAATTGACTTGTGTCCAACAATATACAAATGAATAAAGCAAATGTGATATACACACATGTAATTTCTAAAAAGAATTTAATACTCTGATTTGTAAGCACATAGATGAACCTGAATAATATTCCTGTCAGTGAAATAAGGCATACACAGAAGGACAAATATCACACATTCTTATTTATATGTGAAACCTAAGACTGTCAATATAATAAAAGTAAAGAATAGAGTGGTATCTACCAGTGGCTGAGGATGTGAGTGTTGGAAGACTCTTTGTCAAAGATAAAAATTTTAATTTTGACAAGAGGAATGAATTCCAAAATCTACTATTAGGTGTTATGTCTATATTTAACAATAATGGACTATATGTTTGAAACGCATTTGAAAGGTAAACTTCTGTTTTTATCACTAAAATAACTATATTAGGCAATGTATATGCCAATTACTTTGATTTAGCCATTCAGAAATACATACATGTTATATGAGGTGGTTATATGTAATGATTATAAATAAATATCATAATATATTCAGTTAAGTGAATTTTAAAAGGGTATTGGCAAAAATAAACAGATGGCTAGATTCTTGGCGTAAGTCAGATGTAAGGGGGGTGAAGACTGTAGACACGATACAGAGAAGGAAGGTCACAGGCATCGAGTTCTTAAAGGGAGAGCAGGTGCTGTGGTAATTAAACCAGAAATTGGAATGTTTTGATGGATGTCAGAATTAGAAGGCTTAGGGAGATGACATGTTCACGTGTAGCTAAGAGATGAATTCGGGAGCTGCCAGAGGATGGTGGTGAAGGTCACTGAGTGAGAGTAGACTGGGAGATTTGGATTCTAGGGAAATTTCATTCAAGGCACATGGCGTGGGTACAGGAGTTGGGGTTACCTCACTAGTGAAATGGTGTCCTAAATTGATTGTATAACATGGGAGAATACCCTGAATGTTGCGTCTGACTCCATTTTCTGCTGCTATCATCAGATACTTATATTTTGATACTTTATGCCAGAAATAGGCTTATTTAGCTTATCATTTTAGAATTCTAGGATCTGGTACCAACATCAGCTTGGTCCTGACAATTGTCTTCCAGCTCTGTCACAGTGTGGTGAGTTGTATCATGGTAGGACTTAAGAAGACTGCTGTCACCTGGGGTCCCTTGAATAGCCAGCTGAAACAGTTAAACTTGCGCCCTACTCTCCTGATAACTGATCTTTTCCTGGAGACAAGAATGAATTTTTCTCAGTTACTGAGTCTCCATGAATTCAGTGTTCCTCATTAGGCCTTACCTGTTGTAGCTACACTTTCTAAACACCATAATAGTGGGTATGTGAGTGAGGTATTATGCCCCCAGTACATGATACTTTTAGGATACAAATATTATTCAATGATAACAGTTACTGAGTACAACAAAAAAGACCATAAGAAGACATGAGCACAACTCAATCTCTAAAAGATTTATATTTGAGTCTTATTCTATTTTGCCTTAGATCTTTGAGTAGTGATTAATCCTTCCTGAACCTCAGTCACTCTGTCTAAAAGGGAATTTATCATCTTTGCATCTCCCACAGAACCAGTCTGATGCTGGAAAGAGAAAGTGAAACTAAATGTGCTTACCAATTCCTGTCTTCATGTAAATATGGACCCTATTGTTGTGTGCTGGCACTGGAAGACTGATATTGGGTTCTTTTCACTGCATCGATGAAAGATAGTGCACGGCACCCGGAATTGCATTTGAATAGCCTGATTTTTGGATAACAAAATGAACAGCAGCTGTAATATTGGTGATGGGCCATTAGACATCTAGTCTTTCAGATGTCCGGAATAAATGTGCTAGAATAGTTGACCTTCCACAAATTGACAGATGAAAGGATTACTTGTGCTTCTGTATAATGAGTTCTTCTGCTTTACGAGAAACATTGCAACACCCAGGCCCATGCATCCTTGCCAGCAAAAGGAAACTGGAAATTGTGTGGCTCTTCCTATGTATGGCATAGAGGTGGTAATACAGTCAGCTGCAGCAAAATGAGATCTTAAACTGTTACTATTACTATCATAAAAAAGGTTGGTGACCAAACCCACTAGAATATGGTGGTTACAACAAGAATAGTATTCTAGAAGTGGAACCCCAGTACCCTGTAATTCTCCCAGGTTTAATGTTGTGCCTGAGACAAAAACAAACATGGGAATGGGAAGATTCCAAGAACAAAGCCAGTTGGAATTCTTTAATTGAGGGAGGAATCAATGAGTAAATTACAAGAAGACAGCAGATATTTTTAGAAAAGATGATTGACACTAATATGATGGAGGACTAACCTGATATTAGTAGGTAAAGCGCAAGCAGCCGTAGCATACCTTGCAAAGCTTGTGTTAACTACTATCTCCAACCTCATTTTACACATGAAGAATTAGAAACTCAGAAACTTAATTTGCTGAAGGTCACACAGATAAGATTCGGCTAACTTAAACCTAGGGAGTCATCTTCCAAAGTCTGAAAAGACTATTGGGAAATGTATGGTGAGCAGCCTGTCGAGGAAAAACCTTTAGCCTTAGCTGGTCAGCCTTGAAGCTCATCACCTGTCACCTCAGTGATTACTCCATGATCCTCAGCTTCTGCCTATGTAACAGCAGACCTAGACCCCTGCTCAGATAGAGCCAATTGGCAGTTCAGCCTCCACAAGGGCTGCCTCTGGCATGAACCAGATTGCCTCCTTTTTGATCACTTGGCCCATGTGATGCAGTCTTGCCAGGCCAAAGAAGAGAATCCAGGCGGTCCCTGTGAGACTTGATAAACTATGGGAAGATGGCAGAGGAGGAGAACGCTCCCTTTTAGTGGACTAGGGGAAGGGGATAGGGAGAAAGAGAGAGGGAGTGTAGCACTGAGAGGGAGGGGGATTCAATTGGGATATGTAATGAATAAATTGTAAAACAATAAAAATATAAAATGGAATAAAAATGATCAAAACATTAAAAAAAAGCCACTAGAGATTTGGGCAGACCAATCACTGAAGCCTATCACCTGCTGCTTATGTTTAGAACCTTTCCAAAAGATTAACTGAATATACATGCCTGCACTTTTGACTACTGAGTTAATGGTCTATATGTCTGATTTTTAGGCCTGTATTATGTTGTTTTGATTATTGTGGCTTTGTAATTTGCTTTCAAGCCAGTAATTACGATGCCTCCAAACTTGCTATTTTTTCTTAATATTGATTTCACCATTTGGGACTTTCGCAGTTGTATAAGTGTTTTAGATCTATTTTTCCTGTTTCTTTACGTTTCTGTAATTTGGCTTGGCAGAAAGTGCATTTAGTTTGCATGCCACTTTGGACAACGTGATGAATTTATATTAAACCTCTCAAAAGATGAACACAGATTCCATATACCACGGGTCTTTAACTAGTTTCTTTACCCTACTTTTATACATTGTAGTGACAGTATTTCACTTCATTACTTGAATTTATTCCTCAGTTTTTATTCTTTTTCTTGCTATTATAGTGTAATAGTTTTCTTTATTTTCATTTTAGGGCAATTCATTATTAGTTTATAGAAATGCTAGTGGGCTTTTCTATGCTGATCTTTTATCTTGCAAATTTATTACATTCACTGAAGAATTTTAAGGTAATTCTTTGAGTCTTCCATGTATTCTAGATATAGGATATCATCTGAAAACATAAGTAATTTTATTCCCCTAACTTAGTACCTTCTTAATTTTCTCCCCTTCGTATATTGAATTGAAGGGAAGAATGGAGTCTCTGTTCTGTACTGGGTTTTGGAGGGACAATTTCTCGTTCCCTTTCAATAACATGAAGTGCACCCTCCTTCATTTTCCCTCTCTCACCTCCGATCCTTCTCCCTCGTATGCAAATATGCCAACTGTACATAATGCTTTAAAGTTCAGAATACTCGCTCTTAAATGTGGGAGGCAATAATAACACATTTTGTGGCTGAGGAAGCCAAGGCCCTATGTCACACAACTCGCCTATTTAAATTCTGTGCTGAGTGACGGTGCAACCCTACAGTCCAAGGCTTCTCACATGACGTGAGGCACTGATTTAACCGTGTGAGGGTTGGCTCTCTGTTTGTTTGACTCTTTCTTATGACTGGCGCTCAGTTTAGGTAGAACAATGCTTCCTCTTGCACTCCTTTTTTTAAGAATCTTGGAGAACAACTATTACAAACATGAGCAAGGAAAATGACTATTCAGATTTCAGGCAAAAAAAAATAGATACTTTTTCTCTTCCTTAATTCCTGGATTAGAACACAATCACTAGAAGATTTCTGTCTCAATAATTAGTATTTTCATTCATAGCATATCATGCTCAAGTGATGAGAATTCCCTTTTAATCTACTGGATATTTATAATCTAAGCCAGAGAATCTCCTAAAAGCACCTCACTATTTTTGGACATCTTGAGCCAGAATGGAAACTCAGTAGAGTCATGTATTTGAGTTTGCCTTAATCTCCATTACCTACTTAAAGCCAAACTTAAGCTCTCTCTGTGTGTGTGTGTGTGTGTGTGTGTGTGTGTGTGTTTATGGTCTCTGTATGTGTTTATGCTCTCTCTCTCTGGTGTGTGTGTGTGTGTGTGTGTGTGTGTGTGTGTGTGTTAATGGTAGGGAGAGTCAACAGATAATTGTAAATCAGCAATCATCAGTAAATACATGATAATATTTAAGAAAATCTTTTGTTAATAAAAATTTGGTTCTTAATTATTTTTCCTATGATTTTTGTCTTAGTTAAATTTTTGACTCTTCATATAGTCATAATCATAAAAAATTGATCATAGAAAGAAAATATGAAAGAAAATGAGAAAAGGTAGGAGGAAGAATGAGAGAAATAAAGAGGAGAGAAAGAAAAGCAAGCACTCATGCAAACACCTTTGCATCATCTTATATACTTTTGGACATAGAACTTTGGTCTGCCTACTTCTGATATAGACCTGAAACATCAGTTATTGGAGGAAAGAAACCATTACTTAATTTTTAGTCAGGAAGTTGGATGTTTTACTTCATTGGCAGGATGTATTAAAGGCTGAATTTAAGGAAGATATAGGCTAAGAATAGTGTCTTAACTCCTAGTGTTTATCCATCTTCTTTTCAATCATTTACATGTCCTTTCATAAGGCAGGCATTCAAGCCATTTTTTTGTGCCAAGCATTCTGCTCGTTGCCATGGATATGAAGAGTAACATCACCTTCTAGCTGAAGGAGCTAATGGCACAGTGTTGATGACAGACAAGTAAACGGCTATAAAGTGATGCTTTAAAACTACACTAAAGCATGTATCTCTATATGCCGTTACAGTTTTTTCTGCTCTGAAAAGTCTTACATTTAAAAAATTATTTAAGAAGACTATCTATCTCTCTCTCTCTCTCTATCTCTCTCTCTCATCATCATCATCTATCTACCTACCTATCTTACATCCTGACTGCAGTTTCCCTTCTCATCTCTCTTGCTAGTCCCCTGCCCCCTCTCGCCCAACTCATCCACTCTTCCTCCATTTCTCTTCAAAAAAGGGCGAGCTGCATGGATATCAACAAACCAGGGAATATCAAGTTGCAGAAAGACTAGGCACTTTCTTTCTTATTAAAACTAGACAAGGCAACCTGGCATAGTGTAAAGAGTCCCCAAACCAGGCAACAGAGTCAGAGACAGCTCTTCCTCCCACTATTAGGAGTCTCAAAAGAAGTTCTAGCTACATATGTTCAGTAGCATTTCAGAAGGCATAGATCAGGCCCATGCAGGTTTCCAAGTTGGCAGTTCAGTCTCTGTTAGTCCCTATGGGCTTAAGTTGTGTGTGTGTGTGTGTGTGTGTGTGTGTGTGTGTGTGTGTGTGTGTG
>NW_026591643.1:10506293-10580540 GCF_907164565.1 Psammomys obesus | reverse complement strand
GTGTGTGTGTGTGTGTGTGTGTGTGTGTGTGTGTGTGTGTGTGTGTGCATGTGGTATCCTTGACCTCTCTGGTTTCTACAATCCTTCCTCCCCCTCCTCCCAGGAATTCTCCTAGATCTATGTAAGGTTTGACTGTGGTCTCTGCATCTGTTTCCATCAGTTGCTGGGGGAAGCCTCTCTGATAACAATTGGGCTAGATGCCAATCTATGTGTATAGCAGAATAACATTAGGCATCATTTCATTGACTTTTTCCCATTCGTGTTTGATTTTATTGTAAGATTTCTGGGCTATCCAGCCTCTAGTACCTGACCCTCCACACAGTGTGGGAGATGGCCTTCCTCTTCTGCCATGGGTCTCAAGCAGTACCAGTCATTTGTTAAACACTTCCAAACTTTCTGCGCCAGCATTTCTTATTTCTTTTTTTTTCTTTGTTAATTACACTTTATTCACTTTGTATCCCCCCTGTGGTTACCTCCCTCCTCCCATCCCAATCCCTCCCTTCCTCCACCCTCTGCATGCATGCCCCTCCCCAAGTCCACTGACAGGGAGGGGTCTTCTTTTCCTTCCTTTTGATCCTAGTCAATTAGGTCTCATCAGGAGTGGCTGCAGTGTCTTCTTCTGTGGCCTGGTAATGCTGCTTCCCCCTCATGGGGAGGTAATTAAAGAGCAGGCCAATCAGTTCATGTCAGAGGCAGTCCCTGTTCCTATTACAATGGAACCCACTTGGATGCTGAACTGCCATGGGCTACATCTGTGCAGGGGTCTTAGGTTATCTCCATGCATAGACCTTGGTTGGAGTTTCAGTCTCAGGAAAGACCCCTGTGCACAGGATTTTTGGTTCTGTTGCTTTCCTTGTGGAGTTCCTGTCCTCTCCAGATCTTACTGTTTCCCACTTCTTTCCTAAGATTCCTTGCACTCTGCCCAAAGGTTGCCCATTTGTCTCAGCATCTGCATTGATAGTCTGCAGGGCAGAGCCTTTCAGAGGTCCTCTGTGTCAGGCTCCTGACTTGTTCCCTCTTTTCTCCTTCTTCTGATGTCTATCCTCTTTGCCTTTCTGGATAGGAATTAAGCATTTTAGCGAGAGTCCTCCCCCTTGATTAATTTCTTTAAATGTACAGATTTTAGTAGGTTTATCCTATGTTATATATCTATATCAGTGAGTATATACCATGTGCATGTTTCTGCTTCTGGGATAGCTCACTCAGGATGATCTTTTCCAGATCCCACCATTTACCTGCAAATTTCATGATATCCTTGTATTTTTTATTGCTGAGTAATATTCCATTGTGTAGATATACCACAATTTCTGTATCCATTCCTCCACTGAGGGGCATCTGGGCTGTTTCCAGCATCTGGCTATTACAAATAAAGCTGCTACAAACATGGTTGAGCAAATGTCCTTATTGTGTACTTGAGCCTCTTTTGGATATATGCCTAGGAGTGGTATAGCTGGATCTTGAGGAAGTGCTATTCCTAGTTGTCTGAGGAAGCATCATATTGTTTTCCAGACTGGTTGTAAAAGTTTACATTCCCACCAGCAGTGGAGGAGGGTTCCCTTTTCTCCACAACCTCTGCAGCCTGTGTTGTCACTTGAGTTTTTGATCTTAACCATTCTGATGGGTGTAAGGCGAAATCTCAGGTTCTTTTTGATTTGCATTTCCATTATGAGTAAGGATGTTAAACATTTCTTCAAGTGTTTCTCTGCCATTCAGTATTCCTCTATTGAGAATTCTCTGTTTAGCTCTGTACCCCATTTTTTATTTGGATTACTTAATGTGTTTTTGTTTAACTTCTTGAGTTCTTTATATATACTGGATATTAGTCTTCTGTCAGATATAGGATTGGTGAAGATCCTTTCCCAATCTGTAGGTAGTCGCCTGGTCTAACTGGATGTCTTCATGTAGAAAAATGCAAATAGATCCATACTTACCACCCTGCACAAAACTAAAGTCCAAGTGGATCAAAGTCCTTAATATAAAACAAGACACACTAAATCGCTTAGAAGAAAAAGTGGGGAAGAGCCTTGAACTCATTGGCACAGGTGACAACTTCCTGAACAGAACACCAACAGCACAGGGTCTAAGAGCAACAATCAATAAATGGGACCTCATGAAACTGAAAATTTTCTGTAAAGCAAAGGACACTGGCGTCAGAACAAAATGCCAGCATATTTTGTAGGCAGAGAAAACTGTAGCTTGAAGGTTTTGTGGCTGGATTGGTGCCCCGATCCCTTCACTGGATGTTTTGCCTGGTTATAGGAGATGGCCAATTCAGGCTTTGTACCCCCATTGTTAGGTATCTTAGGTCAATGTCATAAGTCTCTGAGAATTTTCATTGCCCTAGGTTTGTAGATCCTCCCAGAGGTGCCCTGGATTCTGGTTGTCTCTCCAAGTATTCCCTTCCTCCATCCTCCCCACACTGGATTCCTGCTGCCCCCATCCCCACCCGCTACCGTATCATGTCCCCTCCCCACTTCTGCCTCCTCACCAACACCTAGTTTATTCTGTTTCACCTTCTTTGTGATATTCACATGTCACTTCTTTGTTACTTAGCTTCTTTGGTCTGTGGATTGTAGTATGTTTATCCTTTAATTTATGGCTAGTATCTACTTATAAGTAATATTAATAGCACAGTCACCTTCTAGCTGAAGGAGCTAATGGCGTAGTGTTAATTACAGAAAAGTAAGCAGCTATGAAATTACACTTTAAACGTATACTAAAACTATATACCACTAGTGCCATTACATTTTTTCTCTGCTCTGAAGATATCTTGCATTTAAAAAGTCTTTAAGCAGCTCTTGAGAAACATTCCATATAAGAACAAGAGACACTACAATACTTTGTTTATGAAATGGAATTGGCTAAGTCCAAGGCTCCATATACTCATCTCTACAATGAGATAATAGTACAAAGTATTTTCTCAAAGCCTTTCCTGTCCTTACATACTTTGTAACATAGCCCCTCCTTTCTCAAAAATTTCACAAAATCATTTCTCTTTTTTACTGACATACTTGGACTTTGGAAATAAAGTATTTTTCTTACTAAGATTCCTTTTGCAAAATTAGCAGACGGATGTATCATTAAACACAGCCAGCTTGCCTGCCTCTGCACAGATTTCTCTTTGTCTCTTGCAGATGGAGGATGGTACAGAGAAGGTCATGGATGTACCTATTATGTACTTCTCTTTCAGCCTGCTCTATAATTCTCTTCCATTTTTGGATGCTTTTCTTTGCTTCAACACCACCCACCTATAACTGGGAGACAAGGCCAAGTGAAAGACACCCTCAGATGTCTCAGCTTCTTCCCCATCCAGCTTACATTTTCAGGCTAGATTTTCAGCACTACTAAGGAACGTGCTTTTAAAACATAACAGGCAAAAGCATCCATTGGCATTAGAATAGAACATATTATGCATTTAAACATTACACAGAACATGAATGAGGGTCAAAGATCTTTTTGTGATTTGGTTCTAGAGAGATCACAGCTGATATTTGTTGAAATACCCTTTTGGGAGGAAGACTTTAATGGCTAGATTCATCAAAAAGCAGAATACCTTGATATGACTGAGGGTTATGGTTACCTTCTTACCAACAAAGGAATTCTAATTGGAATTGTCTTAGGAGGCAGAATGTATGAATAAATCAGACATAGGTTTCAGTAACTTTTCACGGTGTTGACAACTCTAGGATAGCTTTCATGGTAGCCAATGGCAATTGCTTAGTTCGTCCACTGCAAATATAATCTGGATAAACATGTTGCATGAAGCCACAGTCAACTATGGTGCTGCTACATTCCTGAGAAGAATGCATTTATGCAATGTGTGAACATATCTATGTGAGTTCTGCTATGTGAATGGAAATTCATTCCTCAATCCATGTGTTACACTGTCCATAGGTATTTTCTCTAAATAATATACATGAGGTTCTTCTTTTCAAGATACTCATCAAATATGTTTCTTTCCTTCATTCTTCCTGGAAAACTGTGTGAACCTCCATTCTTCTATTATCACTGATATTCTAGCATTCCTTACATTTCTAGATCCAGGTCTCATATATCTTCCAGATTTCTTATTTTTTTTTCTTTCTTTCTTTTTTCTTTTCTTTTTTTTCTTTTGGTACAAAACTATAATGATTTTATTCATATTGTCTTTTCACAAAGAATTTGCCTTAAAAGTTCTACACAATATCAATGTAAGTTTTCTTGTTCAAAACTCACAACAATTTTCTTTTTCTGCTCAATCATGTTTGTAGCAGCTTTATTTGTAATATCTCCTTTATTTCTTTTGCTTTTTTAAATTATACTTTATTTACTTTGTATCCCCCCTCTAGTTCCCTCCCTCCTCCCCTCCCAAGCCCTCCATTCCTCCCCCTTCTCCACACACTCCCCTCTTCCACTGGTAGGGGGGGTTTCTTTCTTCCTTCTGATCCTAGTCTGTTCGGTCTCATCAGGAGTGGTTGCATTGGCTTCCTCTGTGGCCTGGTACTGCTGCTTCCCCCTCAGTGGGAGGTGAACAAAGAGCAGGCCAATCAATTCATGTCAGAGGCAGTCCCTGTTCCCATTACTATGGTACCCACTTGGACACTGAACTGCCATGGGCTACATCTGTGCAGGGGTTCTAGGTTATCTCCATGCATGGTACTTGGTTGGAGTATGAGTCTCAGGAAAGACCCCTGTGCTCAAATTTTTGGTTCTGTTGTTCTCCTTGAGGACCTCCTGTCCTCTCCAGATCTATTATTTCCTACTTCTTTCATAAGATTCCCTGCATTCTGCCCAAAGTTTGGCCATAAGTCTCAACATCTGCTTTGATAGTCTGCAGGGCAGAGCCTTTCAGAGGCCCTCTGTGGGAGGCTCCTAACTTGTTTCCTGTTTTCTACATCTTCTGGTGTCCATCTTCTTTGCCTTGTTATTCCATATGAAGTTAAGAATTTTTCTTTCAAGGTCTGTAAAGAATTGTGTTCGTAATTTGATGGGAATTGCATTGAATGTGTAGATTGCTTTTGGTAAGATGGCCATTTTTACTATGTTAATCCTGCCAAGCTATGAGCATGGGAGATCTTTCCATCTTCTGATATCTTCTTCTAATTCTTTCTTCAGAGACTTGAAATTTTTTTCATACAAGTCTTTGACTTGCTTGGTTAGGGTTACACTGAGTTACTTTGTCTTTGGTGGCTATTGTGAATGGTGTTGTTTCTCTAATTTCTTTCTCAGCCCTTTTGTCTTTTGTATACAGGAGGGCTACTGATATTTTTGAGTTAATTATGTAACCTGCTACTTTGCTTAAGGTATTTCTCAGCTGTAGGAGTTCCCTGGTAGAATTTTTGGGGTCGCTCACTATACTATCATATCATCTGCAAATAGTGATACTTTGATTTCTTCCTTTCTAATTTGTATCCCCTTGATATTCTTCAATAGTCTTATTGCTCTAGCAAGGACTTCCAGAGCTATGTTGAAGAGATTTGGAGAGAGTGGGCAGCCTTGCCTTGTCCCTGACTTCAGTGGGATTGCTTTAAGTTTCTCTCCATTTAGTTTGATGTTGGCTATAGGCTGTATATTGCCTTTACTATGTTTAGATACGTGGCTTGCATCCCTGATATCTCCAATACTTTAAACATGACTGGATGTTGGATTTTGTCAAATGCTTTTTCAGCATCTAAGCAGATATTCATGTGGTTTTTTTTTCTTTCAGTTTGTTAATATAGTGTATCACATTGATGGATTTCCGTATATTGAACCACCCCTGCATACCTGGGATGAAGTCTACTTGGTCATAGTGGATGATATCTTTGATGTGTTCTTGTATTCAGTTTGCAAGTATTTTGTTGAGTATTTTTTCATCAATGTTCATAAGGGAGATTGGTCTGAAATTCTCTTTCTTTGTTGTTTCTTTGTGAGGTTTAGGTATCAAGGTGACTGTGGCTTCATCGAATGAGTTTGGTAGTGTTCCTTCCGTTTCTATTTTGTGGAATAGTTTGAAGAGAATTGGAGTTAGCTCTTCTTTGAAAGTCTGGTAGAATTCTGCACTGAAATCATCAGGTCCTGGGCTTTTATTGGATGTGTGACTTTTGATGACCATTTCTATTTCCTTAGGGGATATAGAACTATTTAATTGATTTACCTGGTCTTGATTCAGCTTTGGTAAGTGGAATCAATCAAGAAGATTGTTTGTTTCATTTAGATTTTCAAATTTTGTGGTATATAGACTTTTGAAGTAAGTCCTAATGATTATTTGGATTTCCTTAGTGTCTGTTGTCCCCCTTTTCATTTCTGATTTTGTTGATTTGGATGATGTCTCTCTGCCTTTTAGTTAGCTTGGCTAAGGGTTTGTCTATCTTGTTGATTTTCTCAAAGAACCAGCTCTTCGTTTCATTGATTCTTGGAATTGTTTTATTTGTTTCTAATTTATTGATTTCAGCCCTGAGTTTTATTATTTCCAGCTGTCTACTCCTCTTTTATGTGTCTGCTTCTTTTTTTTCTAGAGCTTTTAGGTGAGCCATTAAGTCACTGGCTTTTTGTTATTTCTGTTGTCATTGAGATCCAGATTTAGTCCATGGTGGTCAGATAGGATACATGGGATTTTTTCAGTCTTTTTGTATCTATTGAGACTTGTTTTGTGACCAAGTATATAGTCTATTTTGGAGAAGGTTCCTTGAGGTGCTGAGAAGATGGTAAATTCTTTTGTGTTTTGGGTGTAAGGTTCTGTAAATGCCTGTCAGTTCCATTTGATTCTTGACCTCTGTTAGAGTCATTGTTTCTTAGTTTAACTTCTGGTTTGTTGACCTGTCCTTTGTTGAGAGTGGGGTGTTGATGTCTCCCATTATTAATGTGTGAGGATCTATGTGTGGTTTCAGTTTTATTAATGTTTCTTTTACAAATATGGGTGCTCTTTTGTTTGGGGCATGTATGTTCAGAATTGCCGTGTCTTCTTGGTGGAGTTTTCCTTTGATGAGTATGAAATGACCTTCCCCTTCTCTTTTGATTAATTTTGGTTGTAAGTCTATTTTATTAGATATTAGAATGGCTACTACTGCTTGCTTCTTGGGTCCATTTGCTTGGAAAACCATCTTCCAGCTCTTTACTCTCAGGTAATCTCTATCTTTGTGACTTAGGTGTGTTTCTTGCATGCGACAGATTGTTGGGTCTTGTTTAAGTATCCATTCTGTTAGTCAGTGTCTATTTATTGGAGAGTTGAGTCCATTGATGTTAAGGGAGATTAATGACCAGTGGCCTTTAGATGCTTTGATTTTGCTGTTGGCTATGATAGTGTGTTTGTGTGTTTGGCTACTTTTAGTTTTGCTGTAGTGAGGTTATTTGTTTCTTGTGTTTTCCTGAATGTAGTTAGTTCTCCTGTGTTCTCTTTTTCCTTCTAGTATCTTCTGTAATGCTGGATTTGTGGGTAGATATTGTTTCAATTTGTTTTTGTCATTGAATATCTTGTTTTCTCCATCTATGATGACTGAGAGTTTTGCTGGATATAATAGCCTGGGCTGACATCTCTGTTCTCTTAGGGTCTGCATTATATCATTCCAAGCCTTTCTTGCTTTCATAGTCTCTGTTGAGAAGTCAGGTGTGATTCGGATTGGTTTGCCATTATATGTTACTTGGCCTTTTTCCCTTACAGCTTTCAGTATTTTTTCTTTTTTCTGTATATTTACTGTTTTGATTATTATGTGGCGGGAGGATTTTTTTTTTTTTTTGTGGTCTAATTTATTAGGTGATCTGTAGGCCTCTTGTAATCTTATAGGCCTCTCCTTTAACTTGGGGAAATTTTCTTCAATGATTTTGTTGAAAATATTTTCTGGGCCTTGGAGAAGGGAGTCTTCTTTTTCCTCTATTCCTATTATTCTTAGGCTTTGTCTTTTCATATTGTCTTGGATTTCTTGGATGGTCTGTGTCAGGAATTTTTTGGATTTATCATTTTCTTTGACGGATACATTGATTTCTTCCATTGTATCTTCTACACCTGAACTTCTTTCTTCTATCTCTTGTAGTCTGTTGGTTATGCTTACCTCTGTAGTTCCTGTTTTCTTCCTTAAATTCTTCCTCTCCATGATTTCCTCCATTTGTGTTTTCTTTAATTTTTCCAATTCTATATTCAGATCTTGAGTTGTTTTATTTGTTTCCTTCACCTTTTGGATTGTATTTTCCTGTTTTTCTTTTAGCCCTTCAACTCTGTTTCTTTTATTTCTTCAGTGATTTAATTATTTCTTCTCTGAAGGCCACAAACTTTGGCTGCATCTTCCTGCATTTCTTCACGGATGGTTTTAATCTGCTTGTCTTTAACTTCCTCCATTTCTTTATGGATAGCTATGATCTGTTTGATTTTATCTTCCTGTAATTCTTTATGTATTTTATTTGTTTCCTCTATTATTCTCTTCATCAGCATAGATGTAAGGTCATCTTCTTGAATTTCAATTATTCTGGGGTGTCCAGGTCTATTCGCCCCTGGATGGCTGGGTTCTGGAGATGCCATATTGCTCTGTCTTTTGTTGGTTGAGCTTTTACGTTGACCTCTACCCATTGGGCTGTTTTAGGTGTTGGCTGTTAGTTTCTGGTGCTTCCCGGAATCCTTTGGGAGGGAGAATCCCCTTGGCAGGAAGATTATTTTTCCTGAAGGAGTCCTCCTCTGCTTTTTGGGTCTGGTCACTGTATGGCCAGTGTTTCTCAGGAATTGCCACTGCTCACCTCAGGCGTATAGACCTGAGTAGTAGTTGTGGTCTTTGTTAGTCAGGGGGGCTGTCCTCTCACCCGTAGAAGTCTGGGCCAGTGGCTGTGTGCTCAGCTCTGAGCCGGGAGACTGTGCGCCCAAGTTTGAGATGACGCTCTGGTCTGGAGGTTGTACACACCTCTCTAAGCTGGCAAATGAGGGCTCCACTCTGGTCTGGAGGCTGGACGCCTCACTCTGGGCAGGAAGCTGTGTGTCCCTGTCTGGGATGGTGGCTGGGGGCCCCGCTCTGGTCTGGGGGCTGTGCACCTGGTCTGGAATGGCGGCTGCAGGCGCTGCTCTGATCCGGAGTCTCTGAGCACTGATCTGGTTTGGCAGTGTGTGTCCCCTTCTGGGCCTGAGGCTGTGCGCCCAGCTTTGGGCCAGAGGCTATGCACTCCGCTCTGGGCTGCCAATTGAGGTCTCCACTCTGGTCCGGAGGCTGAGCGCCTCCCTCTGGGCCACAGGCTGTGTGTCCCTGTCCTGGGGATGGCTTCTGGGGGCGCCGCAGGAGGCTGGGGGCGCAGATCTTGTGCTGCGGGTGTGCCTGCTGGTCCCCAGGACCTTTACTAGGTATTGACTGGGTGGCCTGAGGTCGGTCCCAATTAATTTCCACACCGTAGGGCTTTCCTCTCATCTGGCAATCACAAATGCTGGTATTTTAGGTCTCTGAGTTCAATCTCATGGTCGCTGTGCCAACACTGCTTTTCTGCTCCTCAGACACATTGTCCTCCCGACGCCACCATCTTGTCCAGATATTCTTCTTTTTTCTTTTTTTATTAATTACACTTTATTCACTTTGTATTCCCCCATAAGCCCCTCTCCTCCCCTCCCGATCCCGCCCTCCCTCCCCCTTCTTCACGCATGCCCCTTTCCAAGTCCACTGATAGGGGAGGTCCTCCTCTCCTTCCTTCTGATTTTAGTCTATCAGATCTCATCACCAGTGGCTGCATTGTCATCTTCTGTGGCCTGGTAAGGCTGCTCCCCCCTCAGGGGGAGGTGATCAAAGAGCAGGCCGATCAGATTATGTCAGAGGCAGTCTCTCTTCCCATTACTATGTAACCTGTTTGGACACTAAACCAGATTTCTTATTCTTGAAACTAACTGCCAAGTATACATTTCCATCAGATATTTTTTAAAAAATCTCAAATTCTAATTTCTTTGGTTCCTTGGCTTCAATAATGATAGACTCATTATTGGCTAAAGGCCTAAGCCATAAGATTAATTTCCATTCTAAATTCTTTTCTTTCTTTTTTTTTTTTTTTTTTTTTTTTTTTTTACCAAACAACAATGAAAATATATATTTCTAGTAACATCTAGTTTTTTGGAGTTTATTCCTGTTCATTGTTTTGCGCTATACCACACTGACCTTATAAAGCTGGGTATTTCCTTTACTGATAATCTTGTGGCCACCTTCACAATAGAAACACAAATAGATAAAATTCTTACTTTTTGTGTAACATGTCCTGTTTATACATCTGTGTTTGTTTCTTGGTTTGCTTATTTTCCAGGTTCTTCATGGTTCAGACTGTCCTTAAACTTATTATGTAGATTGCAGGCATGTGCCACCACATCTAGCCATGTTGCTTTATTTTGTTTTGTTTTTAATGAATCAAGGACTGAGGCGATGGCTCAGTCAGTATAATGTCTGTCATGTACTTCCAAGGACCACAGTTCAGGATTTTACATCCATGAAAAACAAATAGCATGGTGGCTTATGTCTGTTACCCCAGTACTCAGAAGTGTCGCAAAAAGTGGGCAGAACCAGGAACAAGTCAATCCTTAAAGCTTATTGGTTACCTAGCCTAACTGAATCAGTGAACTCAGGTATAATGGTTGGCTCTGTTTCAAGAAAAAGTAAGATAGAAAGTACTCCAGGGAAATGCTATTGTCAAACTCTGACTTTCATATGAATACATATACACACCCACCTATACCTGTCCATACATAAATATTAACATGAACACAGGTGACACTTATAGGCACAAGAAAGAAGGGAGAAGGAGGAAAAGATTGAGAAACATCAGAAGCAGAAGTTCAAGCAGAATCAGTAGCAGCAACAGAAGAAGAAGAAATGAAAAAGAAGAGGAAATTTAGTTCTTTTTAATAATTTTTATTTTTTATATTAATCAGGTTATTTACTTTGTACTCCAGCTATAGCCCCCTCCCTCATTCTCTCCCAAACCTACCCTCCCTCATCTCCTTCCTGCCCTTTTCCAAGTCCACTGATAGGGTAGGTCTCCTCCCCTTCCATCTGACCCTAGCTTATGAAATACCTTCAGAACTGGCTGCAATGTCTTCTTCTGTGGCCTAGCAAGGCTGCCCCCTCCTGGGGGGGATAGATCAAAGAGCCAGCCATTGAGCTCATGTCAGAAATAGTCCCTGTTCCCCTTAATAGGGTACCCACTTGGATACTGAGCTACCATGGGCTACATTTGAGCAGAGGTTCTAGGTTATATCCATACATGGTCCTTGGTTGGAGAAACAGTCTCATAAAGGATCCCTGTGCCCTGATATATTTGGTCCTTGTGTAGCTCCTGTCCTCTCCAGCTCATACTAACTCCTCCTTCTTTCTTATGATTCCCTACACTCTGCTGAAGGTTTGGTTATGAGTCTCAGCATCTGCTTTGATACACAGCTTGGTAGAGTCTTTCATAGGTCCTCTGTGGTAGACTCCTATCCTGTTACTTGTTTTCCCCTACTTCCAATGTGCATCCCATTTGTCTTCCTAAGTGAGGATTGATCATCTTACCTCGGGTCCTCTTTCTTGTTTATCTTCTCTAGATGTACAGATTTTAGTATGTTTATCCTATCTTATAGGTCTAGTTCCCACTTATAAGTGAGTATATACCATGTGGAAGTTTAGTTTTACATTATCAGATTGGTAGCTGACCATTTGCCTCAGCTGCTTTTACCAAAACTTTCAAAGTCACTTCTTAAAAATCACCTTTGGTGAATCAAAAAGAAGAGAGGGTGAAATATAAGATAATTTGTGCCTATGAAAAAGGTGTCAAATTCATGCTAGGAAGAGGGAACATACAGCTTAGTCTCACTGTTCTATTGATGTAGCCCTTTACTTCAGTGCCTTGTGTTGTGTTGACTCTCATCCACAAAATTATTACATTGCTACTTCATAACTGAGGTTCTCTACTATAAGGAATCGTAATATAACATCTGATATGCAGGACATTTGATATGCTACCCCAAGGAGGTCATGACCTACAGGTTGAGAATCACTTGAAGGGCTCATAGACATAATCAGATTTGCAGTGTTAAGATGATGGGGTTATCTGATCCTTTAAAAATGGGGATAGCAGTCTCTTCTTTTATGCCAGTAGTTTGTTGATCAATGTGTTCATTCTTCTAGATTTCTGAGTTGAAGAAAACCTAGTATGAGTAATTATTATGATGCTTGACACTCAGCTATCTACCTGATGTAACTGGATTCTGTGTGTTTAGCTGTCCTTAAGGAGATTTCTAAAACAGACCAACAGAAGAATTAGGCATCTATTAGACCTCTCTTTCAAACAGGTCATCAAATTTCCTCTCTCCTGTCCTTCCAGACCACCTCTGGACTATTCTCTCTAGTGTGTGTGCATGTTATTAGCTTCCCTCAGTCTCCACATTGCAGCACTAGCTGAAATAGATCTTTTTTTAATGGACCACAAAGCATTGACTGATGTTCTAAGATGGAAAGCAGCTTATTTTTTTCATTCTTGCCTTCATATGCGTATATGAAAGAAAAAGAATATTTATATAGAATGTATATGTATATAAATATATAAATATAAGTATATATTTATATAAAAAGTATTCGTGTATAAATATATAAATGAATACATATATTTTTTCAGTGGCTTCTTGGACTGGGCTGTGTCTTTGAAGTACAGCACATGCTTAGCATCTGCAGTGCCTTAGGTTTAATAAAAATCAATGGCTTCTGAACAGGATGGTGGAAATCTAAATTGTCTAGCTTAGTATTCCAGGACTTTTCTCACTATAGAGTTTCTTTCATGCCGTTACTCAGCTGATGCTTGACACGTTCTAATGCAGAAAAAATAAATTTCCCTACACTTTTTCTCTAAGATGCCTTTTTTTTCTCTCTTCAATATACCATGCAGAGAAGATACACAGTCATTATTCATTAGCTTGGTAGTTCTGAAAAAAACAAAAAACATTACTTTTTTTTTTCTGATTTGTGATTTTTGGTAATCTTTTCCTCTCTTCAGAACATGAAAGTCTCCTACCCTTTGAGGTCAAGGTCCGTGTTCCAATTATAATTTGTCTTCTAAGTATCCAATATTGTAATCTATATATATCACATAATCCATTTGGGCCTATTGGTATGGTGATAACTTTTAAAAGGGGAAAACAATAATGAGTGGTGATTGTCACTTTTTACATACCTAGCCTCTAAGAGTCACATACTGATGGTATAATTCCAAATGAATTCTGAATGAATGAAAGAATGCTGCTGTGAGTTTGAAGAGATTATCCTCTTTAAATAAATCATTTTGGTTGAGGTAAATTAAAGAAAGGTGATGGAAAATAGACCTTACAAATCAATACTCAAAAACTTAATAACTGTAGTCTTAGTCTCCTGTTGCAATATAGCAAACAAACCTTGACTGAAAGACATGTTATTTGTGGTCTACAATGAGTTGGAAAAATAACATGAGATTCTGCTTTAATGAAAATTGAAGTATTTCAGAGGAAAATATGCAGATATCTGCCTTTTATTTACAATATAAAATATCTTGTTAATATCAATTTTGCCACCACTTGTGGAAATCAACAATGGATTTGTGAAGAATCATAGCTCCCACCTTTGGGTGTGGGTAATGCTCTGGCTCCATCAGACAGATCGTAACCTTGGTGCTTTTGCGCTTTAGCCTTATGTCTGTGGCCCTGGAGAGTTTTGGATTCTTGATCAACCGGATCTTTTGAATTTTCTTCTCTGTTAATCGAGGGTCACATCCAGTGTAGCAGACTCTGTTCTGGTGTATGTCACTAGTCAAGTCATTACAAGTACTCTACCACAGACAGGAGTTTGTATATTTATACTGGAGAAACATTTGCAGTACTGAAACATGAATGAGCTTTTCCCAGTTAACTCAGACAACACTGAGAGGAGCCAAAGTCAACCTTAGAGCCCTGTGTTGCTGGAAGGGTGTGTGGACCGAAAGTTAAAAAATTGTGAGCCATCTCTGAGTCAGATATGTTTCATCTGCAATGACATATTCAGGGTGTTATTCAAAATTGTTCCTGGGAAGCATGTCTTCCGTAAGTTGGAGCTTACTCAAACAGGGAGTTAGAGTAACCTATAAATTATTTAAAACTGAAACATGCTACAATCCTAAACAGTATTTGTAATGACACAGAATTGGGTCCGCAAAGAGGAGAGAACAAGGGTTTTGTTTTGTTTGTTTTTGTTTATCCTCACCTAAAATTTCTCTGTGCTTTTGATTCCTCAAGGTGAAATCACCAGGGGTTTGGTGATTTTCTGAAGAAAAAAAAGTCTAACTTGATGTTAAGTATTCCATAGCATCTTATGCTCTAGAAAAGTGTTCAAAGTCTGTGTGGTACTTTTTAATCCTCAACAATAGAAATCTTAGAGCCTAAGCTAATTGATGCTAAGTGTGGGTCGATGTTAGAACTCTGCCCAGTAAGTGACCTCCTCACTACCCCTGAGCTACATGGTCTCCTAGAGCAGATCTTACTTTCAAATCACCAAAAAAACAACATTCAATTTACACTTAAAATTGAAGCCTTGCTTTATCCATTATTGTTCCTCGTAGCCACATAGGAATTTCACATACATCTACTGAAGTTTTAATTCACTGTGAGTGTGATGCTAACGCTGGGAGGAGGTGGGGAACAGGAGTAGGCAACCAACTCTTTGCCTCGTAAGTTTTCTGCCTTTATTTAAATTCATATTTAACTGATTTAAAGATAGCTCATCCTTCTAGTATGAGCTTGACCCCACTTCTAAGAGTGAATTTTCGGTGGACTTCTACTAGTAATCATGTAAAAGTCCTTTGGTAAAAATGAATATCTTTCAAATTCCAGAAACTGCCATTGAGGCCTCAGAAATGTCATTGAGGATACAAGAAAACTTTTGAATTGTCAGGCAAACAGAGAAAAGTGGAATGGGCAGAGGAAGAGGAAGAGAGAAAGAAGATAAATGGAAGAGGATGAAGAAATGTGAAGAAAAGGGAAGAGAACAAAAGAGAAGAGAAGAGAGAGGAGGAAGGGCAGGAGAAAGAGGAGGTGGTGGTGGTGGCTGTAGTGGTAGAAAATGTTTTAGAGCCCAAAAGCCTAAATTGGATTTTTTCTCCATGCCACTAATCCCTCGGGTTAAAACTTTTTTACAACCAGAATAATTAGGTAACGGTAGTATCTAGAATGAAAAAAATATATATATCTTAACTGAAACTCTATTTTTACCATTTCCTAGCATATGTGGGCCTTGGAAAAGTCAGCTAACTGATTCCAGTCTCATGCCCTTCTTATCTATACATGGAGACACACATATCTAATTTTACTTCTGGGTGAACTTCCTCTGATTCCCTCTTTCCACACTCTTGGATCATTCCCACCTTTCATATCGATTCTGCACCAGCCCCAAAGTTTTTTCACAGTAGTTCATTCCAAGTACTTATTTCAGTGGTTTTCTTGAACATTTTTTTTTCTTCATGCCCGTAAGAACTTAATTAGTATGCAAGAGTGGCCGTCCACGGCACACTGCAGTAGGAGCCCAGCGGCAAGCAGGAGTCCTTGGGAACACTGTGATGCGTTTCTCAACGGCAGGACAAATGAACCAGGGAATATCAGCTTTGCCTGTTTCAAACATTGTCATAAATTCATGTAAGGATTCTCTCTTTCTTCCCCAGCCAGAGTACAGGCACATTTCGGTAGGTAATTAATCTTGGATGATCTATATTAAATATTTATCTCCTGAAATGAGCCCAGTATTGTAGTGGTATTTTTTCATTATAGGACTTTATCATTTCCAAAGATATTTCCATGTGCAGGCTCCCTTGTATATATTAAATCCAAATTTCCTGTGGAATGACATATCTTTCTTTGCGGCAACCTTTTCTCTCTATAACAAGCTACTGATATGTTGGAATTTACAGGGTAATAAACACATTTATTGAAGAGTGAAGGGAATGATCTGGTATTTGCTTCCGTAATCAAAACCCTGGGTAGCATGCTGGGAGATGTGGAAAACAGTCCCCCTTTTTCTGCAGCCTGGAGTTAGGGGGCAAGTGATTGAGGTCATTCCTTTAAAAAAGCCAAAAGCAAAGGTTAGGAATGAGAGGGGTTTTAATCATGCCATTTATACTTTCTTTGCTTCTGAATCTGAGCATTTCTATTTATTTCAACTAATTCAGAGCTCACTTTCCCCACTAAAAGCAAGTATGAATATCTCCATTTTAAAAAGAGGTTCTGGGAGCTTCACCGACTATCGTTGTCAATCATCACTAGAGAGCAGAGCTGGGATTAGAACTCTGGCCTAGTGGAGCACAGACAGCTGAGCTCAGGATTGTTGCTTGTATCCTACTGCCTCCCACAGAGAGCAGTGAGCAACCTCACTGGCTTCTGCTTCTTTAGAATTTGATATTTCATCAAGTCAATTAATCAGGTAGTATGCAATTTACTTAATCTGAAAGTCTGCCTGAGTTGAATCATTGTCACTATAAAACACGAACATTTCTAAAAGGGAAGGACTATTAAAGAAAAGTAAAGCTGTGCATAGAAAGAAATTCAACAAGGAGAAAAGGACAGAGGTTATAAAGGAGAGGGCTGGCTTTTCAGTCAATAAAACATTTTAATCAGTTCTGATCCAGTTAAAGGCATAGATTATGACTCATCCAGCCTCCTGTACACCTGGGCTCCTGAATTTCCCTGAGTTATTCTAATGTTCACTATAAGATGCAGTCTTGATCATTCAAAGTCTGTGGTTTTAGCAACAAGATGGTGAGGAACAGCCTAGGGAGGATTTTTTTTTTTTTTTTTTTGAGAGATGGTGGTATGAAATGTCACTGGGGTGCTTGCTTAGGAAACTTGACACTCTGAAAATATTATTTAATATTGTGTTACTTTAACTCTACTATCCATCTTCTTTTAGTCCCAGGACAAAGCTGCATCCTTGTGGAAGTACCAGAAACTTTGGAAATACCTCATTTTAATAGTTCTCAAACTTTAGCCTTTGTTAGAACTCTTTTATAGGTGTGTTCAACAGACCATGGAGACCCTTCCACTGTGGTTCTGAATCACTGGGTTTTGTGTCTCTCTAGAGACTCTGCATATCTAGCCAGCTCATCATCAGGCAATGATGATTCTGACGTCACTGGTCCAGGTATTTGGATGGCCATGGCTTTACTAGCTCTTCTGTTACACAAAAATATGTAAAGAAGCTCAGAGAGGAAAAATAATTCATGGACAGCTACAGAACTATGTATAAGGAGAAATAACCTTCAAGCATATTGAGCTCTTTTTTTATGCATGGATTTGTTCCATTGCTCATTCAACTATTATTATTCGTGTGTGTGTGTGTGTGTTGTGGGTGTGTGTGTGTTTCAAGCAAGTACACATGCATATGTGTCCATGTTAAAAGCTAGAGATCTATCTATATATATATCCTTGATCGGTATCTTCCCGAATTGCCCCGCACCTTATAGTTTTAAACAGACTCTCACTGAACCTGGAGCTGGAGCTCATTAGTTTCAGCTACACTGGCTGGTCAGTAAGCCCTGATCCCACTATCTCTGCATCCTGAGTGCTGAAGTTGTACCTGGGCTTATTCCTAGGTGTAGCAGGATCCAACTCAGGTTTTTAATGAATGTGCCGTCCCCTTCACCATCAACCAACCATCTGTACCTCCGAGAAGCTGTGAGAGAAATCTAAGAGCGGGCAGTCATTAAGGGTGATAATTTAGATCATTGTAACTAATATCACAGTATACAGGAAACAGCCTTCCTTCAAAGGACAGAGAGCAGTGTCATGTTTATGGTGCCCATAGAAACATGCAACCATGAGCAGTAACCCTTCACTCTTCTCTCTCCCCTGAGAACGGTTATTGTTCACTCTGTAGTTTCACTCAACAGGAAAAACATTATTTCTTGGGAAAAATTAAATTTGGGGTTTTTGAAAGTAAAAGAACAGCATTCTTGTTCCCCAGATTCTCTTCAGAATTCCTTTCTTTTTCTTTTAAAGGTTTTAGCTTCTGGCATTGCTGCATGTTGAATTTTTTAAAAGGCTCTTCTATTACAATAACTATAGAGATGGGCTTATTTTTCCATTGTTTTCCTTGCTCCTTTTCTTTTGATTCTCATTTTGATTCTTCTTCCTGTTTTCTCTTCTTTTATATCCCTGCCTTTCTGCCTCTGTCCTTCTAACCTACAGTCTATCTTCGATGACATCACTAGGTATCTCAGCAAAGAGATACCATTAATCTAAATCCATTTCCTTGTTTGTTAGTTGAAAAAAGCAAGTTTCAGAGAGCTTCATTTTACATTGTTAGATTTCAGAGAACGGACACACCAGAATCTTCCTGTGACTCAATTGCAGAGCTAAGGCTGCCAACCCCAGTATCCTTTCTCTGCTCCATAATGGACCTCAGCTACTCCCCATTTCAACACCACTTTCAAGTTCAGCATATTCCTCAATAGTGATATCTTTTGTACACAAAGTGATTCTCATACAAGGCACAGGGATGAGTATGAGACAGTGGGATAAAGGACTCTGTCAAAATTACTTAAGCCTGTGGAAGGTGTGAAACTCATACAGTTAGTTCTTGCTAATGGAAGTATAAATCTCTGTTTTTGAAAATTCAAGATGTTTATGAGGTACGATTCTGTAATTCCTCTTCAAGAATCAGCTCTAAGAAATGCAGTATGTATACAGACGCACTTAAGAACAGTATTTATTATGACAGTGTTTGCTCCAGCCAAGGACAGGAAATAGAAGCAACCTGGTGTCTATCAATAATGGATGTTTCAAAGAAACTGTGGTGTGTCTTATAATATGACAAAAATACTGAAAAAATGGAAATGATCTGTGTGTGCAGAACTGTAAAAAAAAAAAAACTCTTCAAAGGGACAAAATAAGGCAATTTGCAGACTCCCGCATACCTCACCCATGCATCTGTTATGTCCGGCTTCAACCTGATGACATTTATTTGCTGGTATGCATAAATGATAGATTCATAACAGCAAAATATAAACTATAAGATTGCACAATGGTGAGTGATTTTGTAAACTTTATACCCTTTGTCAATTTGAGTGAACCTCACTTTGCTGTAGAGAACAGTTCTAACAGACCTCACTTCTCTCTCCATTGTCTCTACCAGAGCTTCCTTACCTCTCATAGCTCACTGTCTAAGGGAGTTTTAAATGCTTATTCAAATGCAGAAAGGTTCACAGATGAAGAAGACAAGTTTCCTGGTAGCTCTTCCACAAAAGCAGGCTGATTGATGATAGCCTGCAACCTGGTCCAACTTTCTGTCCCAGATGACAAATGAAGAACTCTTAAAAAGAGAATAAAATATTCCATATGCGTGGAAGCATCTCTTCCAGTCCAGGCATGAAAAGCAATGAGCAATGAGAGTCATGTGTAACTCCTGACCCACTGGTAGCTGGTTTCATAGGACCAGTATTGGTGATGTGAGCTGGAATTCCTGATTTAACTGTGAAGGCCCCTCCACAGTCAGCCCTGTGTCACACTCATTCCCATCACCTGCATTTCCTCACCTCCCTGCTGGTAGCAGTGAGGATATTCACATTTCTTATGTGCCTGAGATACATTCAACCTCTGTGGATTCTCATACATGTGTATGTGTATAGATATAGTTGTGGGTATAAATATGAGTTTTAAAGCAAGGTGCAGGCATAAGAGAAGGGTTGGAAAGAGGAAAGGAAAAGGGGGAAATGTTGTAATTCTGTTTTTTTTTTATTAATTACACTTTATTCATTTTGTATCCCCCCATAAGCCCCTCCCTCCTCCCCTCCCGGTCCCACCCTCCTCCCCCCCTTTCTGCATGCATGCCACTCCCCAAGTCCACTGATAGGGGAGGTCCTCCTCTCCTTCTTTCTGATCTTAGTCTATCAGTTCTCATCAGAAGTGGCTGCATTGTCAGGGTTCTAGGTTATCTCCACGGATAGTCCTTGGTTGGAGTATGAGTCTCTGGGAAGTTCCCTGTGTTCAAATTTTCTTGTTGTAATTCTGTTTTAATTTAAAAAATCAAACAGTAACACTCAGCAGTCTTGGGCCCTGCACTTGTCTTTTTCTTTTTTCCTCCTCAGAAGTGTTTGCATCCCTGCAGTTTGAGAACTTAGTCCATCTCAGGACTTATTTGAAGGACTGTACAGAGCTGAGCTGAGTGTTACTTCTACATACTAGGTTGTTTGCTAGGTCAGGCATTATTATATCTTCCTCTATGCATAATGAGTGCTTCTTACAAACTTTTCCACTAAATGAAATAGTGGATGGAAGAGAAGAAAAAAAAGAAAGAGAGAAAAAGAAACAGCTAAATGATAAATGAAGTAGTGACATCCCTGGTTCAGTGAGGCCTACTAAATAATTACTGCTAAGCCTCAGCTGAATGTAATTCAACAGAACTTAAACATTCGAGACAGTCT
This sequence comes from Psammomys obesus, assembly GCF_907164565.1. NCBI lineage: Eukaryota > Metazoa > Chordata > Mammalia > Rodentia > Muridae > Psammomys > Psammomys obesus. Next base: position 10,560,194 of record NW_026591643.1, on the reverse strand, counting down.
ATTTGTGCTCCCATTATCTGAGGCCACTGCACTTTTTCTCTTTATATTGCCTTCCATTCATGCTGTAGCATCACATCCAGAATTTTCCAAGAAACAAAATGGCACACACTTGCCTTGTCTTCAGAAGTCTTGATGAGATTGCTGGCCATTTTCTTTATGTTGAACATTTAAATTTAGAAAGGATTTACATTTAAATATGGTAAGTAAGGCTACTGTGATCTTCTTTGTGCAGATAGTAGTCCCCCCCCTTTGGAATTATGTCCTTAGTTAGTAGAGATTCCCAGGAGAAGGATTATTAGGTCAAAGCATATGAGCATTCTTATAAGCCTCATTAAGTCTGACCCCACTAATTCTGAATTTGTGGTGATTTGGCAAAGCGGTGAGCTTTATTTTGCTCTCTCCTTGAAAGGAAAATCACTAAATAACAAGTTGGCATGAACAAGGTGCCACTGGTATTTCATGAGAATATTTTGAGCAGTTTTTGGTAGGCATCTTTGTGTGTGTGTGAAACTGGTATGCTAATTATAAATTATTATCATCAATTCATTAGCACAGGCCTTCAATGACCAACACTTGTTTAACTAATTTCTACCTTTTTATACATAATTAATGTGAATGGCGCTTTGACCACCTGTCAATGTTTCCCCACTGGTTTCATTTGAGACATACATATTAAGCACCTATCACTTGCTGGGCATTATCTGTGATGCAGAAGATACACAGGTGCCCTCTTTTTTGAAGACAATCCATTCTTGTAGGGGAGACATGCATGCAGAGAGGCAGCATGGTTGATGAAGAATAGTTATGAATGTCAGGACAAGCTGGCAGTCCTCTGGGTAGAATCCTTTATAGGCAAATATCAGGGCAGAATTCCCATGATTAATCATAAAGGTGAGATGGACTTAAAAAGAAATCTTGATAAGCAACTAAGGATTCCAGATGGGGACACATATTCCAGCTCCAATACTCATCAGATGATGCTTATTTCCAAGTGTTAAATGACTCAGACTTTTCATTATTTCAGACCAAATTTCTCTCACATAGCCAAAATTCATACAACATTATTTCTCTCCTCTGTGATAAACACTAGTATGTACCTCAAGAGGTTGGAAATCTCTGGTTAACCCTGTTACCTACTTGTTCCAATCCCTGGGGAGCTTGGGTATACTTCTGAATCTTAATTTTCTCATAAATAAAATTTAAGCGAACGATTATACCTGACTCTTTATTTAGAATTTGATGCATATAAAAATGTAACAAACAAAAAAATGACTTAAGTTATATTTTAAGAGGGTACAAGATTAATGAATTTGCCTTATTTACTCAGTTATTAGTGGGCCTCTCAGTCTCTCAGGTATCCATTATCCATCTTTGTATTTCAAGCTTCCCACTGGAGCAGTGTCACAAATATAATCTTTGGAACATGAAAATGGTTCCTGATGCGCTCTGTCTGAGGCCAGAAAACAAACGTGCCAGACAGAACCAGCAACTGATTAGTCAGGAAGGCAGCACTGCATCTGACTGCTAGGAAACGGTTCACTGCACCGAAGATGAAGAGTTTAACGACAACTGGAACAGGGCTTCTGGAGGGTTGCACGAGAGAGTGGGAGTGGCAAGAGATCCATGGTAAACCTGAGACTCAGGGAAGCCAGTAGTTCTGGAAGAGGCATGAGGATTCATCTAGCATAAAGTATTAGTTGTGACAAGAAGAGGAGGGACAGGAACAATCTTCAAGTGTCTTGTACAGGTACTGAGGAGAAAAATAATGGGCATAGGACAGGATTTCAAACAGATCCGTCATAGGATCCAGCCACCGGAAAATTATTTATGCAGAAGTAAAAGGTGCTCTATTTTAAAGTGTGGTGGCATACTCCTTTAATTCCAGCAATAAGAGGTAGAGGCAGGCTGATCTTGAGTTTGACGTCATCCTGGTCTATGGAACAAGGATTGCCAGAGCTACATAGAGAAACCCTGTCACAAAAACCAAGACTAACAAAAAACAGACAAAGGAAAACAAATGAAGTGTATCAAACCAGTGCATCCAGGATGAGTAATGAGTGGAAGTTAGGACAGACTGTTTTCTATTCCTCATTGCCTCCATTACAGATACTTGGGTTCCTATGGGGAGAAATTCCTTAACTCTTCTTAGTCCCCAAGGAAACTGTGTTTTCTCTGCTGAAAAGTTATGCTACTTCAAGACATGGGATAATTTTGTGGACCTCAGTCAGTCTTCCCTTCATTATTCACCTGCATTGATCTGTACTACTCAATCAAGACTTAAAAGTGATTTGGAGGTTGGGTTTGCCTTCACAAGTCTGTCTCTTAGAGCTAGTGGCTCTCTATGTTTAATATGTGATTGCAGTCTTTAACAACTGTTGACACATCTTCTCCTCTATCACCTCTATGTAAAGGTTTGATTGGCAGTTCTAGTGTCCCATAGTATGAATATCCCCACCATCAAGTATCCAGATTGATATCTTTAAATGTTGATTTAGGAAGAGAGAGCCTTTAGTCAAATATGGAGCATATTTCAGCTTCCTGCACAGAGCTTTCAGCCCACCCAGGCTATTATACAAGTTGATGTTCTGGAAGACAGATGGAATAAGGAAAGAAAGTTAGGACTTAACCATGAAGGGAAATAATGACAGAAAACAACTCGGTATCCTTCAGTAGCAAATTCACAGGCTGTGATGCGAACATGCCACATGCTACTGTGAGGGAAATTAACTACAGAAAAGCACAAAAAAACAGCATGAATTTTAAAAGGATTGTCCAGGAGAAAAAAGCCACACTCAAAAGGCCACACATCTCTAATTCTACCTCTATAATATTTTTTAAAAAAAGGTAAAAGTATAGAAATGGGGACAATAATGTACTTTTTCAAAACTGAGGGCAGGGGGGAAGTTTGATTACAAAGGAAGATTGGAGAAAGATAGAACCCTACTTTGATGGTAGTTATTACAGTATAAGTTGTTCAAAAATTTATATATAAATTGTTCAGAGTAATGCACAAAAAAGTTCAGTCTTCATATACTATTATTATAGAGATTAATAACAGTAATGACAGCTTTAAGGGAGCATAAAAAGAGAAAAGTTACAAAATAAGAAGCCAAAGGAGTTTCTATTTTCACTGCTATCTTGGAAGGAGAACAGCACTGTTGGTCTCACACACAATGGGAAACCTTTACTTCAGTAATGACATCTCTCTGTATTTTCTCTGAAGAAGAATGACAGGCAACTGTGTGGTGGGGTATGTACTGAGGGTCTCCTTATGGATAAAAAATAAAGCAACAGTGAAAATAGTTAATGCTTGTTTAATCAAGCATAATACATTGCACTGATAATATAAAATGTTGCAGTGATTATAAAAGTGAACTATAAATTGCTGTTGAAAGAAAGAGCATAATCAAATATTCTTTTAAGGAAAAATATTTTCTGATTATCCATAAAGTAATATTTTTCATATATATATTTAGTCAGTAAATACATGGACTAGTATTGAGCAGTTTAGAAACATAGTGATACACATGGAATCATAAGAACAAAAGTTAAGAAGGTTTCACCATGACTATCTATAATTAAAACTTTAAAAATGTATTCACATATTGCTTGGATAATTAAACATAAATGACTGTCATTAGGAAATATTATGATGGAAAGTTATGGCCTTTCTTTTATCTGTATTTAGGAAAGAACCCAATTAAGATGACTGTTACAGATATTTCAGGAAAATGAATTGTGTAGTAAAGATGTTTTGTCTGGATGCCATCGGGGAGAAGCATAAAAGGGAAGGATAGCAGAAGGGAGTAGAGATTAAAGATAAATGATACATCAGTAAAGAGGACAAGGGACAACGAAAATAAAAGAATGAGAGGGATGTGCAGGGTATGAAGGGAGGAAGGGAAAAAAAAACTCAGATGTCAGTGATGGGAAAATGATCATATAGGGAGGACAATGGAGGTGGCTCTGAGAGAATCTTCTCAGGGATCAAGACCTCTGTGACCCCCTTCCCCTGTAAACAGTCTTCTAGTTTAAAATGCTTCAATGTGTACCACATAGAATACCCCCATTGATACCCCTGTCATGTCAGGACATTCCTAGACATTCCATTATGTTGCTTCAAGAAACATTGCCACCTGTTCAAATCATGCTACACATGTTCCTCACGGTTTTAAAATGTTCTTCAGGAATGTACCGTACCGATCATCTCTTTATGACTATGATGAACTATCTGACATGAGCTACTTATAAACAGTAAAATGAGGAAAACATTAGCAGACAGTTGTGGGATGCCAAGGCTCAGTGACTTTGGTGAGGTTGAGCTCATGTTGGGGTCAACGACCTCATGAGAATAGCAGTAAAAACAAAGCGGGCAGGCAAGGTCGGCCTGGCTTCCTTGATAACAACTCTATACTATAGCAAGATCTATTTAAGGGGTCACAAAGGAAGGACCCTATGTCTCTGATAACCTGAGAACCTCTCTCTTATCTCCATACCCAGTTTTATATTTTCTTTTTTTTTTAAATCTTTTTTTTTTTTATTAATTACACTTTATTCATTTTGTATCCCCCCATGAGTCCCTCCCTCCTCCCCTGCCAATCCCACCCTCCCTCCCCTTTCTGCATGCATACCACTCCCCAAGTCCACTGATAGGGGAGGTCCTCCTCTCCTTCTTTCTGATCTTAGTCTATCAGTTCTCATCAAAAGTGGCTGCATTGTCCTCTACTGTGGCCTGGTAAGGCTGCTCCCCCCTCAGGGGGAAGTGATCAACGAGCAGGCCAATCAGATTATGTCAGAGGCAGTCCCTCTTCCCATTACTATGGAACCCACTTGGACACTGAACTGCCATGGGCTACACCTGTGCAGGGGTTCCAGGTCATCTCCACAAATAGCCCTTGGTTGGAGTATGAGTCTCTGGGAAGTTCCCTGTGTTCAAATTATCTTGTTCTGTTGCTCTGCTTGTGGAGTTCCCGTTCCCTCCAACTCTTACTATTTCCCACTTCTTACATAAAATTCCATTCACTCTGCCCATCAGTTGGCCATCAGGCTCAGCATCTGCTTTGACAGTCTATACTGCAGAAGCTTTCAGAGGCCCTCTGTGGCAGGTTTCAAGGTTGTTTCCTGTTTTCTTCTGGCTTTCAGAGGCCCTCTGTAGCGGGTTCCGAGGTTGTTTCCTATTTTCGTTTTCTTCTGATGTACATCCTCTTTGCCTTTCAGGATGGGGATTGAACATTTTAGTTAGGGTCCTCTCTTTTGCTTAGTTTGTTTAGATGTACAGCTTTTAGTGGGTTTATTCTATATTGTATGTTTATATGAGTGAGTATATACCGTGAGTGTCTTTTGCTTCTGGGTCAACTCACTCAGGATGATCCTTTCCAGGTCCCACCATTTACCTGCAAATTTCATGATTTCCTTAATAGAGCCATCCAGGAAACCAAATCTCTAATAACAGTGAAGCATAACAAGGGACAGTTGTTATGCACTAACTCTCCGGAGTTAGAGGGCACAGAGATAAATGGAGAGATGTTAGAACCTTGAAGGTTATCTTACAACCTGGGTTTGTTGGACATAAAGGATATGTACACAACTCAAGGAAGGGTTTAAAGATAATCTATGATTAAACTTCAGTTTCTCTTCATGAGGCATAAGGGGTCCTATGCTTTGAAGGTAGACTTCTGTATGCCCAATATATCTGTTAGAAAATACAAACATTCTTACTAGGAAAACATAACACTTGACAGGTATTGGAACATAAATAGTATCATAAATCAGTTAACCAAAGTCTATGGTCAAAAAGAATTTGTTCAGATTCAAGCTCGAATTTTTCTTTTAGTTGACCTCGATTAAGTCGTTTTCCTCTCTAAGCTTCAATTTTCTAATTCATCAACGCAGATATGATTTGAACCATATGGTTATTAAATCATATAGTTATATAACATATATATAACTATATATATGCAGACAAATGCACATTTATACATATTCTGCATGTTTATAGTATATTTATATTGTGTCAATCAGATATGTAAAACATGTGAATAGTCATATATGTATACACACATACTTGAATACAGAGACAGATAAATCCTCCAAGTTGTTTCATTCATTCTCTGTAAGTTAACACCAATCCTTGAAGTTTTATAATTTTTCACAAAAAGTACTCATATCTCAGAACCCCATTTTCCTAACTTATAGAACGGCTATGTCAAATATTCTGTGTACATTTTATTCATTCCCTGTAACTGACTGTGAGGCAGGTAGTATCCTTCCTACCTTATAGAATACTTTGGAACAGCAAGCTGGAGAGAATTTATCTGTGTCTACTTTCCCTCGTAGGCCAGCTGATGTTCAGTCCAGTGAGACATTGCCAGACACACTGGCAGAAACCCATGGCTCTGAGGATTTGCCTGTAACCCCAGCCAATACGCCTCTCAGCTGCTCTGCTTCCTCCACTTCTGTATACTCGATATATCTGTTAGAAAATACAAACATTCTTACTAGGTAAACATAATGTTTGACCTCTTATCAGGACATAAATACTGTCATAAATTGGGTAACCACAGTCAATGGTCAGAAATAATTGGTTTATATTCAAGCTCTAATTTTTCTTTTAGTTAACCTTGGTTAATTTCTTTTGCTCTCTTGTTTTGTTTTCTTTACTGTAATTTGTTCTTCTCCCTATTGTCCTCATATTCCACAGTCTGTGTTCCATGGATTAATTACTCTGGGTCAGAAGAAGGCAGCTGTCTTTTCTACCACCTGCATTCCTTTGATATTCTCTCTTTCTCTGGAAAATATCTGCCATTTAGAGCACACAGTTGGTTAGTGGGAGGGGGAGTTTTCCATGGTTTGGGAGGCAAAGGTTTCCATGGTTTGGCAACTTGGGGAATAACTCATGATAAACAGGATATGTGGGACTCAGTGGGGTCAGCTTGCCAATTGTATTCACTCTCTGTTTTCTGATTCCTAGCCTGCTTCCTTCTACACCTCAGCCTCAGCACATGACATCTTCTCTTTTAATTTTTCTTTGCCTATCTGCTCTTAGAATCCAGCTGTTGTCTTTGTCATATGCGTGTCTTTGTGGATGCCTGGTTGACCCATCTCAAACAAGTGTAATACATCCTTTCTAATGATTATTTCCCTGACTTTTATATTTTAAAAATCCTAATTATTTAAAAATTTCAGAAATGGAAACACTGAGGAAAAAAAAAAGGAAAAATCGACAATCGTGTATGTTTATTTATCTTTTTACATTTTTTTTGTTTGTATGAGCATGTGTTCATGCTCTCTCAAATATGTGAAGATCAGAGAATAACTTGCATGAATAGGTATTTTTCTTTCTTCACGTAGGTTCTGTGGATTGAACACAGATCATCCAGTTCTTAGCTTCTACGACATCTGACCAATTTGAGAGTCTTATTCTTTTTAACCTCTCACCATCTCCTACCTAGCTGGAGTTCCCTTCCATTTTTCTCTTTTTCACTTTATAAAACCTGTATTCTGATATTCCTCTCTCAAATCTTCCATTTGCCTTTCTTGCCTATGATCTCTTTATACTTTTATGATTACTTTATACTTTTCCGTGGTTACTTCATTTTATGTACTCAAATAATTATGCATTATATTCACATTTTTAGTCATTGATACAGTTTTTCCTCCTGACCATCTCTGGTTTTCTTTACATTCTCTCATGACTCTAAAAAAGTGGAAAATAAGTTGGAGACTTCATGGCGTTACTCTTAAAATGTGCCATGCTTTTACTTGGAATGAGGGCATGTATAATCTAGTAACTAAGCTGACATTAATAACACATTATTGTGTAATTAATAAATATACATACACATAAATCAGCAATTATATTATTATTTTTTTTTTAATTTTATTTTTTTCTTATCAGTTACATTTTATTAACTCTGTATCCCAGCCGTGTCCCAATCCCTCATTCCCTCCCAGACCCTCCCTCCCTCCCTCATCTCCACCGTGCCCCTTGCCAAGTCCACTGATAGGGGGGACCTCCTCCCCATTCATCCGATCCTGTTTTATCAGGTATCTTCAGGACTGGCTGCAAAGCTCTCCTCTGTGGCCTAACAGGACTGCTCCTCCCTTGGGGGGTGGGGAGGCCAAAGAGCCAGTCATTGAGTTCCTGTTAGAAATAGTCCTTGTTCCCCTCACTATGGGAAACCAATTGGTTACTGAGCTACCACAGGCTACATCTATTATATTATTAACGATGAATAATTGTTGTACAATATAACCATCATTGTACAGTATTACCATCATTTCAAAGACAATTTCATTTATACTTTTCTTTTTCTTAATATAAAGGTCACATAGGATATTTTAAAAAAGAATAAAGGGCGTTTTTGCTAGGCGTCCATCCTTCCAGCATTTGCTCTTCCTGTTTCTACATAGCCACCACCTTACAACAGCTTCAATGGTTTTTTAATGTTTCTTATTCCTTCTTATACATCACTTTCTGTCTCACCTCTGGGCAAATCTCTTTGCCTTAAGAATGCTCCTTTCCTTTCTGTGCCTCTAGCAAGCTGCCTTATCAGGTATCATCTTAAATCTTACTTCCCCTAAGATCCTCAAGTCAGGTCAAATGCTATATCTATGCACTGTTACTATTCAATTACTGTTACTACTAAAGCTTTTAATCACATTCTAGTAGAACTGATGCTTTACAGTTACTTTCATCATATTGATACATGATACATGATAACATATGTATGTGTTTAGTTTTCATGATATACTGAGAACATATTGACTATGAATATTCTATATCCTTATTCTGTCTATCCTATCAATTCCACTGTCCAGTACAGTTCCTGCCACATAATAATTATTCTACATTAGTTAGAAAAATAAATCTGTCATCAGATTGCTTTTAAAGCTAAGTGGAGGCATTAACATTACTTGCTTAACCCCTCTGTCTCCCCAAATCCAGGTTTCTTCCCCACTGTCCTAGAGACGTCACTACAGAGAGAAAGAGTAAACGTCTCTGATTTTGTCTTATGTTTTCTCAACTGCCCCTCCCATTACAAGCCAGATTCATTACACCCATAGCCTTCCCCATATCAGAAAGCTGGTGGTCATACTGCAGGCTCCTCATTTCTAAACCCTTCTTCTTTTTCTTGATCCCATTTGTTCTCTCAAACCCACAGCTAATCCAGTAAGATAAACTAATCTTACTAACATAAACCCATAATCCCACAAAATCTTATTTTCTTCCCAGTTACTCCCTGATTTCTTCAATCTCCTTCTCTCTTCTGAACTGGGAATGCTGCCTTTATGTGTCTTATAGCCTCATTACTTCTGCCTGTACCTTGTACTATCCCTCCTGAACAGAGTGGTCCTAGTAAAACCCGCACCAGATAATGTGACACATTTAGTCAGATTTCCTGCAGTTGCTCCTCATTTAGTGCATTTGTAAAAAAAAAATCTTCTCAAGTGGTCAGCAATGGTTGACTGCCTCTTCTTCTCTGATATTATCATCTATTACTTGATAGTCCTCAGCCACAACTCTGAGTTTCAGTGTCGGATTTTCCAAAGCTGTGGCCAAAATGTTTGACAGAATAGGTTATTTTTTCAAGAAGATGTATTATTTTAATATCATTGTTTCATATTCACATGGCCCTGATGCTTAGGAACTATAGAGCCCTATGAGGATAATGGAGACTCTTGCCCTTTCAGTGGGCAGGAAGCAGGGAAAAGTCCACACTAGAAGAAAAGACATCAGGGCATAACAGAATTCCAAAGACTAGCCCCAAAAGTTACTCTTTTTAACTGGGAACAACCTCCCATCTTTCAACTACCTTCCAGTAATTGAATGCATCAAAGGATCAATCCGGTAATTAGGCAGAGCCTTCACGATCCAGTCCTCTCTGGAAACACCCTCAGATACACACTCAGAGGTATGTTTCTTTTAACTCATAGGCATATCTCAAATTTACAGTCAAGGTTAACTAACCTTCGAAGCAGGTCTCCGAACTTTCCTTCTGCTTCGAGAGCTCTTCTGATAGGTGTCTGTGTTGCTCACACTCTCTGACATCCACCAAGTGATTGCGCACAAATCACCTTCTCAGTGACACTAACCTTGACTTTTCATGGTAACAGAGCTTTTTCTACAAGCAAATGGAATCTTTTATTCTGCTTCTCTTTTGATTGTTCTATAATATTTATCGCTTTCTAAATTACTTGCTTAAAACACTTATTGTTTTAGAAAAGAAGTTTCATGAGGAAATATCTGTAAATATTTCATTCATTCATTTATCTCTAGTGCTTAGAATAGTGTCTAGTGCTTAATGAATTCTGCCTAAACGAATATAGACGTGAAAGGATTAATAAAAGCCCGGTAGTTATCTGGAGCTTGGAAGGATATGGGACTGGTTACAAACTCACTGGATTTCTATGTATCCTTGTCTGTTTTCAGATGGAAAAAGGCAACTGTGTTGAAGAATGAGTAAGAGAAATATAGCAGAGAATGTTGTTTGGAGGTAAATATAGGTTAGTCCATATTTATCTGTAGTCAAGTTTTGTGTTACTTGTTGCTTATGTTCTGACTCATGCATGGTTGGTCATGGAGATAGCCTTCTCACTCTCTGAGATTCTTGTCTTTTCAATTTCTAGATTTCTGGAATTTTAATTCTTGGGCTTCTCTCTGTGCCTGTGTTTCATTTCCATTTCGGTCTCATGGTTTTGCAATTATCCTGCAGTTTTGTATTTTGCAGCCTAAACAAATCCTCCAAACTTTAGACTTACAGCCCAGAAATAAAATAGCCTTCACAGACTTGTCACGTCAAATTCTGCATTCCCCTGTTCTTTGATCAAATATGCTCCTCCTTCCCATTTTTATTAAAAGGCTTTATTACTGTCCTATGTATTTGAGCTCTCAAGTCAAGAATCGTCTATTACTCTATCTTTCTGTTCTACATCATGCAATTTTGTGGATCCCACATAGCAAAGACATTTTCTGTGTATGCACTTACCATCTTGAGTGAGACTCTCCCAGCGTTCTTTCAGACCACAACACCACAGTGTGCTTACCTGCATTCTTCCTTCCGATTCTGCCTCTCCTGCCTTCAACTTTTCTCTGTACAACAGAGAGATTTCTCTGCAAGATGCCCCAGATTTTGGTAATGTTCTCAGACCTTTGAAGTGGTTTTTCATTTCACTGTTGTACTCTACATGTGGATTGTCCTCTGCAGGTTCCATGTTGGAACATTCGATCCCCGGCTGAGGGTGTCAATAAGAGACAGAGCCTTACAGGAGGAATGAATGCGGTGGCCTTGGGCCCAGCCACTATCTCATGCGCCATTTTCAGTGTGTGGACACAACATGAGCAACCAGATTCCTTCTCCTGCTCTTATACCTTTCTTACTTGCTGTTATGTCTCCCTTGCCATGACAGACCACATACTTCAGGAAATGAAATTTTAAATAAACTCTTTCACCTTAAAGTTGGTTTTTAAAGGATACTTTGTCACAATTATGAAACAGTAAATAAGTCACAGAATATAAAGCCCAAACTCCTAGTTATGTCCTCACTTTATGGAGATGCTATTAGCCTTTCTAACCTCTCCATACTGGCTATCTTATCCTAATTAAATCTCAGTTTATTCATGATATTGAACACTTTTGACTTGTATTTCCCTTGTTTTGAAAGAAACTCTTAGCCAGCCCACAGAGGAAGATGATCCAGGCATCCTTGATGAGACTTGATAGGCTAGGGTCAGACAGTAGGGGAGAGGGAGAGGAGTGAAAGGACAGAGAGTGAGACTGGGAGAAGAGGAGGGAGGGGGCTATAAGCCAGATACAAAGTGAATAAATTGTTAAAAAAATAATAATTATAAATAAAAAGAAAGAAAAGAACTGCTGTTACTGTTATGCAAATACTTGGGGCCCCAACTTATGTATGCCCTCTGTCTATGGCATTCAGTTTTCCTTTGGCTTACTTTATTTTTCTTATAAAATTCACACTCTTCAACTTCATTACTTAACCGCTGTGTTCAATGACTGGCTCACTTGTTGGAATATACGCTCACCAAGGGTGGCAGTTTGCTTCATCTCACTGACCACTTTATCTCTTCCATATAAAATATTTCCTTAACCCCCCAGGGGAGGAGCAGTCCTGTTAGGCCACAGAGGAGGACTTTGCAGCCAGCCTTGAAGATACCTGATAAAACAGGGTCAAATGAAAGGGGAGGAGATCCTCCCCAATCAGTGGACTTGGAAAGGGGCAGGGAGGAGACCAGGGAGGGAGTTGGGGAGGGGGAGGGAATGAGGGAGTGGGATACAGCTGGGACACAGAGTTAACAAATTGTAACTAAAAATAAAAATAAAAAAAATATTTCCTTAAATGAAAAAGATGCTCTAGAAACATCAGTCGAGAAATGAACAGATTGGAAGTAATGGAGTCAGCTAAAGATGAAACATGATATTTCCTGCCTCAACTGTATAAGAAATCGCTCACTTTTTGTTGGAACCCGAGTTTGTGTTAAGAATACCCTGGCCAAACTACGCCCTGTCCAATTCTATGTAAAATGTTTCTGGGAGCAGGGAGGTGGGGGGAGAAAGTAAAATGAACAGTTCTCCCACAGAGTGAAACAGCTTTTGGGGATAGAGATGATATTGGTAAGTGTGAAAGACATAATGTAGGGGGCCTTTTTGCCGACTGGAGAAATTGAGTGAATGGATTTGTCGGAATGGATTTGTACACTTGATTGAGATTAATAACAAAACAGAAACAACCAAAGTGCCACATAACTCCAGACAGGAGTAAAGCTAGAAGGCAAAGGCAAGCTGGAGTTTGGGGGAGCATTTTACAGAAAGGCTAGACACTAAAGGTTCATTCAACTATAAAGCAAAAGTGGAAGTGAGTGATACTTATTTGTAATGAACTCACAAATAGAAGCATCACACACCTAGATTAGGTACCCATTCAAACAAGCACTTGCCCAATTTCAAACTCTATACATCTCAATAAACTTCTATATGCTTAGAGTGGCCATTCTGAAGCTGCAAAGCTTCACCTAAAGTCTTATACTTTCACTATCAATTACATTTTTTAAATACTTACCTTCTGTTGCTGTACTTTTTAAAAACCCTTTTATTTACATTTCTTATATCTCTTTCTTCTTGCCCCAACTCAATCATGTCCAGCACCCCAACACCAGGTAGGAGAGAAAAAGGGTAAGCGGGAGAGGGAGCACAGTTCTATTAGCAGCTTCCTGTTGGTTAGGGTCATTCAGTTCCTTGGAGCTAGTCTAATCCTCCTTCTAGGAGATCTCTAACTTCTTGTCTCATTGCATCAACAGCAACCAGGAGCAGCAGGGGGAAAGTTCTTTCTCAGAGCTCCCCAACACTCTCTGGGCTCTGGCATTATATTCTCTCCAGAGTCCTAAGATTTAAAATATCTGCAGCTGGCAAAGAGTTCCTTTCAGAGGCTGCAGGAGGAAAATAGTTTGCTGCTGTGGACTATCTAAGTCAGTCCCACTTTGCACACCTGGGATTAAAACAAAAACATGTTAAATCCACAACAATCCTCCAAAATAAAAGGAAAAAAAATATGATCAACTTGAAATTAAAAAAAAAAAACAGCCTTATTTCCTTGTTTATGACTGAAGCATCTCTTTTGCCTAGATTATATAATTATTCTTCAGTGAATGTCACCCTGTTTGGTTTTCTTTCTAAATGCCATACTATACCCACACTGACAACTGATAACAAGTAGATCTGTAGAGAAATTTGTGTGGCTCTCATGAGGAAAAGGTAACATAAGAAAGAGCTGGACACTTGAAGATTAAATCTCAATATGAGGAATCTTCCGTATCAATGAAGACAGATTTGAATTTATTTCTTAGTCAGTGGGATTAATGACAGCTTCCCAGGAAGCTGTAAAACATGCTAAGAGCCAACCCATCTTTGCGGGAGATGATGTTGGCAACTTCATTTAAGGTTGTCAAGGTGGAAGCAAGGGACCAGGTTGGTAGCATTTGTGCTTCTATGTGTCTTGGCTAAGAACTTACTTTGCTTATCCCTTAAGGCATCTTTCCTGCGCGTCTCTGGAAATATTGGACATGCTACTGATTAGAAGAGGAAAATGAAAGCACTAAGGTGTTGAGAATTAATTCCAAAGTTCCTCACTTCTGAAGATTTCATTGCCACCCCTGCCTACATGTGAAACAGGGTGATGTAATAAACAGAAGCAGGAATTCATTGAAGGTTTGAGCAATTTGGAAGCAGAGTCTTGAGTAACATGCCAGGTACCAGGGGCACAGTGTTGGCAGTGAAACCATGTAAATGTGGGGAGTGCCTGGGCACTCAAGTCTCTGCATGCTGGGAAAGAAATAAAACCCACTTGTAAGCCTGTTGGCACTATCTTTGTTTATTTAGGGTTGTGTACTGGGTGTTCTATAAACCTCAGGCAATATTGTGAGTGGACAAACCAAACCAACCAACCAAATAAACAAACAAACAAAAAACCAGATACTGTGCCTTATCCTCAAATTTAGACTGTGAAATGGTGACTTTATTGTCATCCCAGGGTACAATATGTTTTGAGGGTCTGGAAGAACTAGAGCCAGTTGTAGTTGCTGAGAAACTGTCCTGTGGGAGCAACCTCCAGGCAGAGGAGCAGAGTGAAAGGCGAGAATGGGGTGTTATGCTTGTCCAGAACAGAGGAAACCTTGGAGATTACACCTGGGAACTTGTTAGTAAAGCGGATGCTGAGACTGAGCCACTGAGATCCGAGTGAATTCTGATTTCTCTATGTTAATGTATGTTTTCACTGTGGTCTGTTGAGGAGGGTGCCCTAGGGACTATACTTCATAAGAGCATGTTTGGAACCCGGGTCAGACAACTCACAGACTGTGCTGCTTCCCCCGCAGTACAGAATAGAGAGAGAAAGGGCTCTACAGCTATTGTCATCACAAGAGATATCCACTTGTATTTCATTGACCTGTTTGGTTGGTTTTCCCGAGAACAATTCAAGTTGTTTGTCTATACTTACTCCCACAGCCCCAGCATCAAATCAGAAACCAAATGTTGTCAGATATCTCTAAATCCAATGATTTGGAAGAATGGGTCACTTTAACAAAAGTTTCAAGGCCATCAGTCAAGTTCATCTGTTCACTTTTTAAATGGTAAAAGAAATTCATCTAAGAATCATACTTCATTTAAGTTGATATTCATTTCCATCAAGGACACTGAGAGTAAGTGGTCAGCTTGCACTGTCTTTGCCCACAGTTCAGAGTTATATTCCTTATGTTATATTGCAGCGTTTAAGGAGGCCAAAAATATTGGTAACTTTGCAAAAATAATACTTAAGTAAGAAACATATAATAACTTAGGAGTCATTCACTTGAATCCAGGGACCTGGGATTCAAAACAGGCAATTCTGTTGCTAAACAAAATTCTGAGTTGAAAGTAATCTCAATCAGAATTTCATAGTAATGACAAGGGTTGGTTGGTATCTGGAGGGAGACTGAATTTGTTCTGTAAAATGAGATTCATCATCGTAAAGAGCTCCTGTGATACTAGTTTTTACTAACACAAAGTTCCTGGTACATGTCACCTGTATCAAGTGTTTAATATGTAATTTTGCCTATGAATATGTAAAAACAAGCATGTCTGTACTAGAAATTAAAAGTGTGTATGTGTGTGTAAGAGAGGGAGTCAAGACAGAGACACACATGCTTACAGAGAGAGTATTTGTATAAGAAACAAGCAAAGAGAGGCAGTGAGACAGAAACAGAGAAGAGAAAAATTGAATATTATTTTGTAAAAAGAATACACCATGTGAGCTTGCTGACAATAACTATTGCAGGGTATAGCCAAAATTGCTAATCTGTGATTAGCACAGATAATTTGTTACTAGTAGCTCTGTAGGGCATCTGAAGAAATCAGAAAAACTGAAGTATGATTTGATGGAGAGGCAGAATTTTTGTATGTTTTGGGGTAAAATTCCGACGTGTAGTTTTATGATGGTTTCTCCCAACATGTTATAGACTATCACCTCACTGCCCGAACAGAAAAATGATTAAGAGACAATCTCTTCTGAACTGTTATCTACCATCTTGTTATGTGTGAAACTAACAAATATGTCAATGGTCATAGCAAATATGAGTTCCCCACGGGCATGTCTCCACTCCTTCTGAGCATTCACAAGACAGTTCTTAATGTTAAATATACATCCCCTCCCCAGGCACATGAAATTCACTGTATCTCTCCAGTAAGGACAGACACACTGAAACTTCCTTTTGACCTCTTTTAGGATTATGAATCATACCCATAAGTATATATGTCAATTATCCTTGCAAATTCTGCTTCAAGTCAGCAACATTACTCGTACTTAACAAGGAGCCTATCCTATTTTTTTTTGGTCTTGTCTTGTTTTTTCAGACATTACTTACATCCTTGTAGGAACTCCCCCCCCCCCGCCTCCATCCAAGTCCCTACCTCTACCCTCTCCTCCCTTTTACCCCCTCCCTTTCTTCTTAGAGAAGAGGAGACCTCCCATGGATATCAACCCACCTTGGCAAATGAAGTTATAGTAGGACTGGGTGAATCTTTTATTGAGGCTAGACAAAGACATCCTGTCGCAGGATGGAGATGCCACGGCAGGCAGGCAACAGAGTCAGAGACAGGCCCTCCTCCTGCTGTTAGAGGTCACATATTAAAGCCCAAGCAGCCAGTTTTATTTCCTCAAATCTGGCAGGCAGTTTCCTTTCTTGATCAGGGCTTATCTGTCAGTTATTTCTGGCCATTCTTACTCCAGACCTTGGAGCCATTTTCTTGTGAAGTACAACTCATCAGCTTATATTAGATATAAAGATTAATAGTTTCTTCCTTCTTGATACAGTGTTAAGGCAATCTATAGATGCTTCTATAGATGCTTTAGATGCTTTTGTGGTGGTGTTCTAGGCTCACACTTTCTTCAGTGTTGACCATCAATCAAGTCATGAAGTCCCCTCCAGGGGCTGCTTTCTTTTACCTCAGTGGAGACCTGGGTGTTTTTGCCACTGGTGTTTTCCATACCTTGGTATGTATTTAACTGACCTTTTTGTTTGTGTCTAAAATTACACCAAAATTATTTCAGCACCTTAGAGGCTAAGGATCATGGGTTTAATAAGCTTGGGGTACATAGTGGAATTTGTCTCGAATATAACAAATTAACTGCGACCAAAACAATGGAAGAGTAAAATTTCTTCAATGTGATTGTATATAGTGAAACATCTTTGTTTCCTTAGTTTACGTAGTTCCATATCTTTCAATTAAATTTAGGGACAAGGGATTTCTTAGGCCAAAAAGTTATAAACAAAACAAAACAAAAAATCACTAGAATATACTGATGTCTTGCTCAATCTGTAATCCTCTAATCTGGAAACCTTGTTTCTTTCTTTAAAATAACAAATTTACTGAGGAATTCAATTACTTAAATCAATGTCAAGAGATTTTTATAATATACCAAAGAGTAAGTATTTCAGATAGGAAAGCCTTTTGTTTTTGATGTGAGTGTTCGTCTCTCCAAGTTGTTCAACAGCAGCCTAGGGAATGTTGACCTAAACAAAACTTGGAACTGATTGCCAACAAAATTTTATTTGCATAAAAAGCCATGGAGCAAATATAATCTGTCACCTATAATTTCAACTCACCAATTAAATGACTTTTAAGGACTTTGATTATATTTAGGTTGAGTAAAGTATGTTTTTAGATTTTCTAGTTCATAGTAAAGGACTAGCAACTTACTGGATATCTATAAAGTGAGTTGAAGATAAATATATTTCTCAGCCAGTTTAAAACAGGAACATAAGATTCTATTTAAGAAGACAAAGAAGAGAAAGATAGGTGAGGATCGTATTTGGAGGCAGCTATCATGTGGCAGAAAATACTCCTCATTCCTAAAACATGTAATGTAGGAAGATGTTGTTAACGAATTGCAGTAGTACATGCTGTAGGAAAAGTTTGTTTTTCTTGTAAGAAGATGAACTGTAGAAAAGAAAAATGAAAAGAGACCTGTTTTGTTTTGTTTTGTTTTTCAGACCAGCTTTTCTTCTAAGTGTTGAGTGTCTCTGGGACATTTTCCTTTCTCAGAGTCTTCATATTTCCATCTCAAGATTGATGGCAATGATGAAGACATTCTCTGTGGTCCCTCAGAGCTCTCAAATTTTGTAATCTGAAAAGGAAATTCACATAATTGCAGTGTTTAATGGGATCTGTGATAATTGGAAAATAATTACTCTCCAAAGTTTTATTAATCTATATTTAGTTATGAGTCATGCTTTCACGATAGATGCTTTGGAAATCAGTGGAGAGACAAATCGAGTAAACAGAATTTTAAATATTTTATTTAAATGCAGTTTGTGTAAATCCCTGGAGCCCGTAAGCATATTAAGATCATTTAAAATATCCATTAAAAGTTATGTGTTATGCGACAAACTCCTCTTTTAGAATGCCTTGCCAAAGGATAAAAAGCTAACGTTTATTGAGTAGCTACTACTACCAGATTAATTGGATTCATTATGTCTAATTCTTCCAGCAACCCTGCAAGGTAAGTCTTGATATTTCTACCGCACTGATGATGAAGCTGGGAGATGGCGAGAGAGGTACCCACAATTTCTTAGCTAATGAACAGCTTCATGCTGTATCTCCAGGCAGATTTGTCTAGCTATAAAATCTGTGCCTATTCTACTGTGTCATCATACTTTTAAGGGAGGACCTCTATAGGTCCTCTGTTCAGAAGCATAAGGCAGTAAGCATGTGCTTTGTGCATGTGTGTGTGTGTGTGTGTATATATAAGTGCTTGTGTAAGTATGTGCATGTATGAGTGTGGGTGCCTGTGAATATGTGTGTGTGAGTGTAAAAGCCAATCATTAATTTTGAGTATCTTCCTCAATGACTTTCCATTTTATACTTTTGAGTCACAATTCTCTTTGATCTTGGAATTTAATAATTTTCTAGTCTTTCCCAAGAGTGGGATTAGTTGCTTATGCATTTCACTTGACTTTTCACACGGGTACTTTGGGATAGAACTTAGATGACAATATGCAAGTACTTTACCAGTGGAACAATCTGTCTTGCTCTGTCTGCCTTTTTGAGCACCCACTATTTGTTCTGTGGAATATAGCACAGTGTCCTTGTAGCACATTTGGGAAAGTCAATTCCTTCCTACGTGTGTGTGTTGAGTTCAACAGAGAAAATATCTGAGCATCTAATTTTCCAGCCCCATTCAGATTTGCCAAGCAAGCCTTTAGTTCCCTGAGACTTAGTTTCTTCTGCTATGATGGTATTGGCAATCTTTTCTATCTTCCAGGTAATTGGAAGGAAAGCATAAATCACAGTGTTGGAAAGAAGCAGAAGTTTTAGAGTGGGGCGTGCTTAATCTAAAATCGGGAAACTTCGTTCTGTCCTCCTGTCACCCCTCACACCTCCAACAGTGCTGTAACTCTGAGAAAACCCATTCTCTTTCTGAGCCTCGATTTCCTCCGTAGTGAAATGATGTCAATATTGTGGGATGTTTTTAAAAAAAAATCCCTCACACTCTCATGTTTGGATTCTCTATGGTAAAGTAATAAGTGAGTGGGCAAGAATTCAGAGGTTCTCAGCAAATTTCAGTTGCAGAGTATGAAACAAAGCAAGTGGGTTTTAAGCTGCCTTCCCCAATATTAATTCTCATCATCTCTGTATATCCTTGTGTTTGCTAACAATACTGCATGAAGAATTCTACGTCTTTATCTGGGAATGATCCACTCATAAGAATGTTCTCTTATTCTCTGTGGGCTCTTTACAGTTCTGTTGTTTTGCTTCTTCAGTGTTTATTCAAGGAGGAAATGAGCTCCATTCTAGTAAGTGTTTCCTGAATTAGACATTTTCATTTCGCCAACCTTTATTCCCTTATGTTCTTTAAGATCTGCTCTGGGAATTCCATAAGAAAAAAAAAATTACAATTTGGGCTAGTGAGATAGCTCGGCAGGTTGAGGCACTTGCTACCTACCAAGACTGAAGCCCTGAATTCACAGAGCAAAAGGAGAGGATCTACTCCTGAGAGCTGTCCTGTGACCTCCATGTCTATGTTGTGGCACATATGAACATGCACACTACATTTTTAACATATCTTTACTTAAATGAACATACTTTGGAAAAGAGACAGACAGGTTCTAAGCAAAGATGGTTTTATTCTTTAAACTTAAGTCAATATTTGTACCTCTTATGAAAACAGTGCTATTCAAAATCACATTTTCAGAGATGGCTCTTTCTTTCTTATTCTCTTTTTTTCCCGTGCTTTCTCCTTTTGCCCTTTTGGAGCCAGAATGCTCTGACAGACCCGCTTGGATGCCATGGCTCCTCAGCGGCCCTCCCACTTACATTCTGGGGCAGGAGTGCAGGCAGGGGATTTGGCACTGTTACCCTTGCTCGTTAAAATGCATCATTTCTGCTTCATATGTGCCCTTGGGTTCACCTTTCCTTGAGCTGGCTGGGATCTGTGGGAGAGGATGGGAACAGCAGGCAAGAGAAATGCCCTCACTTCTCTTCTCAGTGCAATGATTCCGTATACCTACCCTCCTCCTCTGTGATTCCCTTGTTCATCTCTGGGATAATTTGCTGCTAACAATATCTGGAGCAGTCTCAGAGTTCTCCATTACGCTAAAACTCTGAGGCGTCATTTCATTTCCAAGTGATTAGTTAATGCAACCAAAAGGATAAGCCATTTAGGAATAAACAAATGCAAACATACTGTACTGTAATCAATCATACTTTCAATAGACATTTATTGGACATAAAGTGTCTATAAAATATTCTAAGATGTCTCTGGATGAATTCAAGCCCAAAGAGAAGTAGGTGCCTACATCATAGTGAGATTGACCCTCGTGCAGTCTCTTTACTGAGTGTTTCTTTCACATAAACATCAGGCTGCCTAAAGCCAGGCCAACTCTCCAGAGGGTTTGTTTGGAGGACATCGGTCAGAATATGCTGTCTTTGTATTCATGGGAAACCATGGCAGATGCCTGAGACTTAGCATCGACCTACGGGCTCTACTTTTCTCAGAAGATGTTCAGCAACAGCTGCCATGCTAGCTGCATTGATTGCATTCTTCTTGGCTGTGATTTGCTTTTGACTTTTGTATATAGGCATACTCAAAGATATTGATAATTGCCATTCCTTGATCATCTAGAACTGCACAGATTGACTCTGGTGTGATTGTAACCCAGACTTCCTTTACTATTGATTATTTATTACCATTTCCTCTACATTTTCGCTACATTGTTATTACTTGTGTGTATATGGAGGGTTTATGCCCTTGTAGCTCTGTTATGGGGGGGGGTCATGCTTGAACAGCCACCCATGTGTAGAGGTCAGAGGAGGATATCAGGCACCCTGTTCTATCACTCTCTGCCATATTCTCTTGAGAAAATGTTTCTTACTAATTCAGCCAGAAAGGCTAGTCAGAAAGTTCCAGCAATCATTCTGTCTCTGCCATGTACAGTGTTGGAGTGTTGTGTGTGGTGTGCTGTGGTGTGGTGTAGTATAGTGGAGTATGGTGTGTGTGTGTGTGTGTGTGTGTGTGTGTTTATCAAGTACCTTCATCCATTCTTTAATCTTCCTACCCCTTCTCCATATTTAAAAATGGCAAGTATGCATGTTTTTTGAAAAATACTTCTGAACTATGTCTACTGCATGAGTACATACAATAAACAAACAAGGCATGACCTTCTGTATGGAAAGCAGATCAGCTCTTCTCCTATTTGGAGATTATAGTAGTTTCAATCACTTAGAAAACCCATGTTCATGTCAGAAATAGTCCCTGTTCCCCTTACTAGAGAACCCACTTGGATACAGAGCTCTCATGGGCTACATCTGAGCAGGGGTTCTAGATTATATCCATACATGTTCCTTGGTTGGAGATACAGTCTCATAATATATTTGGTCCTTGTGGAGCTACCCCCACCCCGAAGGAGGAGCAACCTTGCTAGGCCATAGAGAAAGACATTGCAGCCAGCCCTGAGGAAACCTGATAAGCTAGGTCAGATGGAAGGGGAGGAGGTCCTCCCCTATCAGTGGACTTGGAAAGGGGCAGGGAGGAGGGCGGTAGGGTGGGATTGGGAGGGAATGACTGAGCAAGCTGCAGCTGGGACACAAATTTAATAAACTGTAACTAATATTAAAATATAAATATTAAAAATGTGTAAAAAACTCCTTGTTAGTATGGATTTTGTGTTATTCCAAGAGATCCAGAACCTGTCTCCCTTCTCATTTTTCAGACAAATAAGCAAAAGAAGCATGGCATTATTTATTATGAAAATATTTTTATTGTTTGTTTCAAGTTACATGATGTCTTCAAGTGTTATTTCATTGAGTTATTTTTTTTAAGTTTTCAAAAATTGTTTATTTTATGTGTTTGTTTTATCTGCATGCATGTCTATGCATTGTGTGTATGCCTGGTGCCTCTGAAAGCAAGAACAAGGTCTTAAGTTTCCTGGAACTAGAGTTTTACGTGGTTATGAGCCTCCGTGTGTGTTGGAAACTGAACCCGGATCCTCTAATGGGCGGCAGAAGTGCACGTAAACTCTGAGCAATTTCTACAGCTCCCTGATTGACTTTTTATGGGACATTTGGAACCATGTGGTTTTAATCTTCATTATATACATTAGGAAATAGACCTGGGGAAAAATTCTAGTCAGACTTACAGATATTAATATATTTCATAATTATAAAATCCTACTTTTCCCCAAAGTTCTATCTGTGGGTAACTTTGTGATGAAAATTGTAATATGTTCTCTCTTTCTACCCACCATCTAATCCTAACCACTCAACCTCTTATTGAAGCCTCTTATATAATCACAATAGAAGTTGTAATGTTGAAATAACTTTACATTAGCATTTAATTGAGGGCTACATGATTTATGATTTGCAACAGGCTAAAATGCATCCCTTTAAGATGCCATTTACATTTTATAGACTGCACACAGTAGGCGACAGCGTCAGGTTGCAAAACCCAGAATTTCTATCTGCAGTCCCTGGACTGAAGGAGAGAGGTATGCAGATGATCGCACTCAGTCAGCTCTATGTATCAAGGGGGGGCTTAGCTGTGTGGGCGGGGAAGCATCTGTGTTAAAGCACAAAGCCTCATCCCTGCCTGTCTTGTCCTTTCTCCCACTTCAGTGCAACATGCATTCAAAGCACTACTGAGTGTGGATGTGTGTGCGTGTGTGTGTGCGTGTGTGTGTGTGTGTGTGTGTGTGCATGCAAAGCAGATAATTATGAAAGAACATGAAGGCTTTTCCTATAAAGGCAATGCTTAGTCTAAAAGGAAAGCCTTGGTCTTACAGTCTCCTTAAATCCGGCACCTGAGGCTCTATTCTTCCTCCATGCCCCGTCCTTGTCATCATTCACTCTCCTGCTTTCAGACCTCCTACTGGGACGGGTCTTTCAGTAGGCACCTCATACCATCCATCTAGAATCCTTTTTTAAATCTCAGTCTAATTGCTTCACCCACCCTGCTGGGATGCTTAATTGGGCATGAGCATATTCTGCAGATCCTGTGTCATGGCAGGTTCTTCCTTTTCCTCCAGGGGGATTTGCTTGCTCTGTGGGCTCAATAGGAAAGATTTATTTTATGTTGTGTTCAATTCACTGAGCACTTACATGAAATTGTTCCTGGCCCAGCAAAGCACATAGGCAACATTTCTTCCTTGCTTCACTTCACTTTTTTCTTATTTGTTCTCAGGTGGCATGGTCCAGGGGAGGACACCTGCACCAGGAGTCATGAGCCCCAGGCGTTGATTAAGTCATTCTAGTCTCTTTCTCTCTCTCTTCTTAGGTTTATAACTTAAGCTCTTTGACATTCCACTTTCCAATTCATGAAGTGGGAAAATTGAATTTGATATCTTCTATGAATGGGATCAAAATGAAACATTCAAAAGAAGGGTTTACACTCTCCAAAGGCACAATCTGACCTGCCACTTACTTTTTGTAAATATGATCTTATTAAAATATAGCCACACTTACTTGTTTATATATTACCCATTTCTGCTGAAGCCCAAGAATGGAATTGAGTGGTTGTCTAATATGCTTAATGAATTTAAAATCTGGTTCTTTCCAGAAAGCACTTCGATATTTCTTTTCCTCCAAACATGATCAGATTGAGTTGGCTCAATACATTTTATTAGCTTTTTGTGTGTCTTAGAATTTATAACCAGGGCTGGAATATAGCTCAGTGGTAGGGTGTTTGCCAAGCCCGTGTAGAGTCTAGTTTAGTTTTTTTTTTTCTTTTCTTTTTTTTTTTTTGCCAGTCTTTCAAGATCTACAGTATTCCTGTCCCAAACATTAGTGCTGTTTGCTTTTCTGCCATCACTCTTTCATATCACGCCTTCTCCTCATCTCCGCCTGCATCCTTAGTGTTTCCCTGCACAAGGCAACCTTCTCCTGCCTCAGGATCTTTGCACCCACCATTCTTTCATTGTAGATCATTCTTCAGCCACCAGATGGCTCCATGGCTTTGCTCTCATTTACTTCAAATAGCTTTTCAAATCAGAAAGGCCTGTTCTAGCCCCAATATAGAATCCCCAAACTCCCCATTCTCTTCCTTTCCCTGTTTGCCTGAACATGTCTCTCCTTCTTGCTGGTTTCTTTGAGATGTATCTATTCTCACAAGAATATAAATTGCTTAAATCAGTTCTCTGTAAAAATCAATTTTGTTTGATGCTTAATCTTAAGTGTTGAAATAGTAGCAGACACTAAAATTGTGGATACATTCCTCGCTTTTTGAGCTGCATGTATAAGAACAGATGTAGGTGAAATGGAATAGACTGACTGGTGATCATTTTGGTAAAGGGGATAAAAATTTATTATTACTGTTATTATTACTGTCCTGGATGGAACATCCCTATAATTGGAGCTACAGAGTTGCTCCAACCACTTTCTGAACAGTTTTAGTCCTGATCATCAGTGTATAGGGTCAGAGTTGGAATCTCACCTAGAAGCACTAAAGGTACTTGGTATCATATCAATCTTCAAGACACGAGTTCAACCCCCAGGATTCATAGTAAAATAAAAGGACTTATGCCTTCAGATTGTCCTACACACACACACACACACACACACACACACACACACACACACACACACATAATAAGTTAAAAATGTATTTTTTTTTAATCAAAAAACAATGTTTGTAGGATAGGAAGAATGGATCAGTGCTAAAGTGTTTTCCTCAAAAGTATGAAGATCTGGATTCATATCTTCAGTATGTGATTAAGAAGACTGTGTGGTTGGTGGTTTGCATCTCTTGCTTCTACTGAGCAGCAGAGAAGAGGCAGATCAATCCCCAGAGTGTGCTAGCCAACAAATCTAGCTACAGAACCAGTAAGAAACACTGAATCAAAAGTAAAGGAAGAGTGACTGAAACACATGACTGACAGTGCCCTTCAGCCTCCACACTCACAAGTACACATACACAGGACTGTACACACATGCAACACATACAGAACACAGCTTGCAGGCTAAAGTTTACCGTCATTAACAACAGTTTTACCGTTTGATACACAGACACGGAGACACACACACAGAAAGAAAGAAGGGAGAGGGAAAGAGAAAGAGAATGTTCTGATGGGAACTGCTTATATAATTGGGAAGCAAATATTTCCCAGGCCTGTTCTGGGATGGCTACAGCCTGGTGAGAGACCCAGGAACAAACATTAAAATGCCCACAGAATTTCTGCAATGATACTGCTGCTATCTGCCTTTGATTCTTGACATTATGTGCACACACAGCCACTGCTCTTTCCATATATCCTCTTCGTTCTCGATATTTTCCATTTTTGCAAAAGCAACTCATGCTTTCTGAAATTCTCTGCTCCATCTTTGGCCAAATCTCATCTCCTTTGAACTTCAGTTTGCACAGAATTCTTGGACATACTCCATTCCTACTCTCCCTATCAATGGATTATGCCAGGTAGCTTTTCCTTTTGCTCTTTTTATTACAGCTATGAATAGAACAGCAGAGCACAGTTTGTAAACTTTGATCAACAATCAGCCTCTGCCCCACCCACTTAGGGCCAGGAGTGCTGTCCATGGTCCTGAGCAGGCAGTCCCAGGCATGAAGCTAGTTGCTGTCTCCTCTACCTTCCTTTCTAGATTTATATTTTTTAATCATAATCATTTAATTATGTATATGTGTGTGTGTGTGTGTGTGTGTGTGTGTGTGTGTGTGTGGATGTGTACATGAATGCTGACACCCATGAGGCCAGAGGCGTCAAGTTCTCCGAGAGCTGTTGTTACAGGCCATTGTAAGGTGCCAATAGGTATAAAGAACCAAACTCTGGCCCTCTGCAAGGGCAGTAAGCTCTCTTGATAGCAGAGCCATCCCTTCAGTCCCATAGCTGAGCTTCAGAAATGGACCCAAATCATGGTTTGAATTCTATGTGCCTTTGTTTCTTACAAGTTTACATCAACTTCATGAGAGATTAAATGGTAACTAGATGTTGTGTTCTTTCCTTTTCTCTTCAAAATCATTACTTATGATGGGCTCTGGTTATGTACATAGTGAGTGTCCCAAAGACTGTGAATATTGTTTAAGAATAAATTAATTGTGGCTTCATTGTTCTGTGAAGGTTGTTTTATTCCTCTGTACATGTGTTGGTTCTTTCTCTTTATATTCTCTCTAAATTTACATTAAAAGTGGAATTAAGGGCTCAGTGTATTTACATTTGCAACTTTCTGTAACAAACTAGCTAAATGACCCCCAACAAGATGACTTAAAATTTTGTCTATAGATACATTTTAATTCTGAGTCATATAGGAAAGTTCACATGAAAATTCATCCCACAGAAGTAAGTTCTTAATAAAAATGCACATGTGGACCAAAATATGACTGTTGTTTGTATGCAATATATAGATATAGATATAGATATAGATATAGATATAGATATAGAGTTTAAAGCATAAGTGACTGACAAAAGACAGTTTTCGCAGATATATTTGTAGCAAAGAATTTTTAGTAGGTTTAACAATACTTGCAGGCCCAAGTAAAACTCTTCTCTGCTCTGGGCACATTTACATTAAGTAAAGAGGGTTATTCATATTTTTTTCCACATAGTTTTCAGAGTGTTCTCTTGTTCCTTCTATATAGTATGGATTCTGTGAACTCCCAATAAAGCATTGTATTAAAATGAGTTCTGGGCCCAACAATTACTTTGTGCAATGTCTTAAGTCTCAGGTAGCTTTGTGCCTAGCTCTTGTCCACTGTTTCTTTACCTGCATCTCTCACTAACTCTCCTCCTCCTTCCTTCAAATGCTCCTTCATTCTTCCTTACAGATTTATATTAAATCCTTCCATGTAGAACATCACTGAGATGATTAGAATGTGAGTCGAGGATTAACTGAAAAGTTTTTGTCTGTATAATGCTTTCACAGTATAGTGAGGGTGACTGACAAGGAAATAGAGGGGACTGAAGATCTAGTTCCTATAAAAGTAATCAGCAATCGATAGTAATGGGTGGTGTGATAATTAGAAAAGAATGAGATTGTTTTACTTGTGGGTCTCTGCTATCTTCTATTTCTCGTGATGATTCTTTCATTTAACTCAGTCTTTCAATTTTAATTTAGCAAAATGACCCCTGACTTTTGTATTTTTCTATTTATTTATTTATTTATTTATTTATTTATTTATTTATTTATCTATCTATTAAATCTTTATTTATTTATTTCAATTTATTCACTTTGGATCCCAGTTGTAGGCCCCTGCCTTATCCCTTTCCAATTATACCCCCTCTTTCTCCTCTTCCCATGCCCCTCCCCGAGTCCACTGATAGGGGAGATCCACCTCCCCTTCCATCTGACCGTAGCCTATCAGGTCTGTCATTTGTATTCTTGAACTTAGCAAGAAGCTTCAAGGTCTGGCTGTGGCTCTGATCCTATATCCCAATGACCACAGTACTTCTCAGTAAATACTTGTAGATTGTATGGGATTGAAAATGCTAAAGCAAAGCATCACAGAACAAATATAAAAGGAGTTGTAGTACTGAGTACACAGTTGTCATCACAGTACTTATAAGCCTAAGCCATCATCTCAATATCAATGAGGACTATCAGGTGAATTCCAGCCTAGCTTGACTACACAGTGAGATATAATCTGAACATATATATATTTAATAAAATTAGACTAAATACAGACAATCTATCACCTAGGAGGGGTGCCTATATTATAGGAGGGATGGATGGGTGACCTCTGGCTTGTGGCTACAAATGGAAGCTGAGGAATGTTGCTAATCTCTCCTGTCCAGGGAGTTTGCCCGTTGGAAGGTGAGGAACACAGCCATAGAAAGGAGAGACCTGGCCCGTCATCCATTGCCTCTCATGCCAGAGTTTCAAAGGAGCATCCGTCTGCTTGGCAGGAGACCCACCACTCAGCAGTTCATTGATACCATCATCAAAAAGTACGGCACCCACCTGCTCATCTCTGCTACACTGGGAGGTAGGTCAGCAGCCACTGGGCCAAGATTCCATTATTTTGTGTCCAGAATGGCAGGAGAATGGGATGCTCTTAGAGACATATTAGTCTCTGTTCCATGACCTAGCTCTCAAAAGCATGTATTCACATAGATATCAGCTATCTTGGTTGCTGTGATCATGCTGGAAATTTTACACATTTACATAAACTCTAATTTTAGAATATTAACCCTTGTGGAGTTAACCTTGTAATGAAATGGGTTTTTGTTTGTTTCTTTAATGAATGTTTCGTATGGTCACTGTCATCATTCTTCTGTAATGGGATCTAATCTCAGAAAAATTAAATGTCAGGTGACTTTAGGCATTTCTTTTGTTTAAGTAAACATTAAGGGATGGTATTTGAGGTTATCATTATTGGAGTGGACAATCATATGCATCTTCTGTGGGCTTGGAATAGATTAACAGGAAAGTAGGCCAGTTGCTTTGCTCTGCTCAGTCTTACCCATACGCCCTTCCAGGGCATCCATCTGTGAGAGGATGAGTAAAGGGAGTAGAATGAAACTAATGCACAGACAACGGGAACAACGGGACTCATACACACTGGGGCGTTGAGGTTCTATGTCCTGCCTGAATGCATCTTTTGATATCCCTGAAGCACTAAAGTGTTCTTTTTTTCCTTCTTTCTTCATTAACTAAGTTCACTGTACTCTCTGAGAATTTTTGTGCTTCGACACCCGTATAAAGCTGATGAGATGCCCTTAGTTATGGAAAATGCCAGGAAGAATAAATTAATGTGTTGCTGAACAGACTGAGGTGTAATTGAAACAGAGGTCTTCTTTGAAACATTCAGTGCTGACCTCAGGGGGCAGTGGCCCTTTAATTCAATATGTAGAGGCCTGATGAATGCCATGGTAGTGCTTTCCAGGCTGAGTTTACAGTTTATTTCTGAGCATGTACATGTTCATATGTGAAGGTACACATACCTGTGAATGCATATGAATGTATGTAGTCCAACAGCTGACATAAACTTGAGTTTCCTTGCTCCTTGAAAGAGTCCCTCTTTCTGAACTTGAAGCTTACTGATTTGAATAGATGGTTTGGTGAGCAAGCACATAGGAATTCTTCTGCTTGAGCTCTACAGCACTCCTTCAGATACAAAGAATATGCTATAAGGCCACCTATTAGCATAGATTTCCAAATCCAAACTCAGATCCTCATGCTTTACAGCAAGCAGTTTATTTACTAAGCTATGTCCCCAGACACTTACTTTGTATGCATTTTGATGAAGGACAAGCCAATTATTTGATGACGTGGAGACTATGGATGGAGATATTGTCTGACTAAACTCATTCACAGAATCATTTCCGCCACTAATAGTGAGGATTGCTGCAGTGTAGTCATTTTATATTTTCTGTTCCTCTCAAAACTACAAGGTATATCATAATTATATTTACTTCTATTTTATAAATAATAAATTCAGGCCCCAGAATGGGAAGTTAATAAGTGACACAGCTAAGTTAAAAATTCAAGGTTTTCTTGTCACAAAACCTTTCTTATATTTAAAATTGGGTATCAATTGTCTCTTTAACCAACTTTGTGACTAATAAAACTACCTATCCACCCCAGCAAGCAACTCATCAGCACTTGATTATGTGTCTTGTTCAGCAGATAGTAAATTAAGTAGGACTTTCAGTGTGAAATATTAGTATTAATTATATTCGATTGTAAAGTCAAAATAAGGTGATTTCTACAGAACATGGTATTCATCTATACTCTTTTCTTTGAATGACTCCTAACTCCTTTTCACATGGAAAAAAATGTTGTTGCACAATTCAGTTCTTCCATTAAAAGCTGTGCTTTGTTCTCAGCCCCTGGAAATTCCAAGTAACAACTGACTTTTGTTTTCTCTGTGAAATATATTTTTTAATTTCTCCAAGACAAGGTGGTAAATTATTTACAGAGTGTTTTTCCTCTGCTGTTTTCACAACACAGTGCTTTAAAATATGCAGAGCACCGAATGGAAAGCTGGTGCTGGACAACCATTTGTGAAGGTTCACTCAGGCCTCACTGTAGAGGGTAGGGCAACTTAGAGAAGAAGATTTATCTTTGATCAAATACTGTGTGTCAGAAACTGTCCAAGGTTCTTCACACATCATCATTTCTTTCATTCACTCATTCGTGCTTGAAATGATTATTTTTATTTGTTGTTTTTAATTCAGTTTTATTTATATATTTACTTATTATAATTTATTCACTTTGTATCCCCACTCAGGCCCCTCCCTCACCTCCTCTCAGCCCCACCCCCCTTCTTTTTTCTCCCCCTATGCCCTTTCCCTAGTCCCCTGATTGGGAAGGACCTCCTCCTCTTCTATCTGCCCCTAGCTTATCAGGCCTCATCAAGGCTGGCTTGGAAAATTATTTTAAATGCCTCCTTGTGCACTGGGAGGAATAGGGTTATGGAGGAGTCATAAGGAACAGGACAGGATCTAGAATGAGACCACCTGATTTCCAGTTCAACCCAACACGTTTCATCATGTTAGTGTTACTTACAAATATTCATATCTCTGTACCTCAATCTCCTCTTTTACAACTACTCATAACAACAGTTCTTATTTAATATATACTATGGGGATCTAAAAACTGATGTGTTAAAAGTCCTTAGCAAACACTGGCACATGGCTAGAAGGAAGAAAATGCTGAATACACTGTCATTTGACAAATTATTGCTATTGTTGTCACTGTCATCACTGTTATTACTTAATGGCCCTAAAAGACTCAGGGAATCCATGGCTGAAGCCATATCCTGTCACTCACTAAAGAGGGAGGGGTATTCAGAAACTCACTTTCCTGTCTGGATATCAGTTTCCCAATCTGTACAGAAAGTATAGAAAATATTATTTATTATAGGGTTTTTTTTCTCCCTAGGAACACTGTAATCACAGAGAAAAAATGCTTTCATAAACCTTTTGAAGTGTCAAGTAAGTTCCTAAAGGTATAATTAAATAACAAAAAACGAGCCTTGAACTGTCATGTACAGGACAAGAAATGCATCAGCTCTTTAGGGAAATGAAATAGGAAGGACAAGGAGTGGGAAACGCACATTGGAGCTGAGAAGGGACTAAGAACTGAGGCATTTTCAGGGCTCTTTAAGTTTTTATGAAAATGGTTAAATTCACACACACATACAATAAATAAATAAGTAATGATGTGTATGAGTTGAAGGAAAGTAGTTTAAAGACAAATTCTATCTCTAGAATCACATGTGATTTTCCTCAGTCCCTCTGAAAATCATGTTTGGGGTTAAAGAAAATAGTTTGTAGGCTAGGTAGCTGTGATATATGCCTGACTAAGCTTGTATTCATGCTTGGAGTACGTGTCTACCTATTTAAGAGGTATACGTGTCTTCCTCCCAAACCTTGGCTATGAGTGACTATCCCTTTGTTTGTACATATGCGGTCTCACATACATAGAGGCATGCATCTAGGCTTATATGTGAGCTTTTACATGTATGGAAACGTATGCTCTGCATTCACACCTTCTCCTACCTGAGCATGAGGGCTCTTGCTCCTGGTCGGTGTGTGTGTTCTTGTGCGTGTACTTGATATGCCCCATACTGCATCTCTGAAAAGATTCTGTTGGCTGAGAGAAAGGCTGATAATCAAATCAAAGCGTTTCTAAAGAAAGGACGAGGAGTGTTACAGTATCCCCAAGTCCAGGCAGCTCTGTCCCCCACCCACCAGAGCAGTAATTTCATTGACGTAAATGGGCCCTTTCCCTGCTCTCTCAATCTTCTGTGTGCATGAGTATTGCTTTGTTTCTCAGAGGAAAAGTGCTTCAGAGAGTGAGACAAAGATGCTGGAGAACTAGAAGACTGAGGAAAGGCCTATGTGGGGTGAATAGGCAATTTGCAAAATGCCCAAGTGGGAATGCAGTTCTAAACAGAACATTCTCTTAATATAGACAAAATTAAGTCTTAATAATGCAGCAAGAAGTCCATTAACCCCTCTTGATCTAAGGCTTGCTTCTGCCAGCTCTCAGTCCAGTGGGAACCAGCTTGTTTTCACCTTGTGATCCATAGGCCCCTAAGAGAGCCAGAGCTGACATGTGGATTATTTATTTCTTCCGACTCATGGCCTTAACTCCTAGTATTCACTTACCATTCAGTTTCTCTACCCATCTATTGATGCATCCATTTATCCAATGATCTGTCCACATATCCATCCTCTGCCCATCCATTTACCTGTCAAAAGATAACTGAACATCTGCTCTATGTTGGACCCTAGGAGAAGCATTGAGAATATTAGAAAGATGAATTGGGTGATTCACATTTACTTTCCTTCCCACCCACTGTCCCTGAATTTCAAAGTGCAATTGGATGTAAAGTCATTTCTAAACTAGAACTTTTCATGCTCAAAGAGAATAGATGCACTTCCTACTGTCTACCAGAGAAAGGGTACTCATGGAAAAATGCAGATATACACCTTGCTCAGAATTCAGTCAAGTCTAAGAATATGGAACCTCATTATGTACTTGCATCACCTTCAAGTGGGAGATTTCAATCTCGTTGCTCAGGTAACTAGGTCAATCAATAAGTACTGTAGAGTTGGGCTGTTTCTGTATTTATTTATTCATGTGCAGTCTTATCATTATTTGCTAAGTACACAGTCCATGCTCACATTGTGCTAAGTTGGAATGACAAGAAACTTTTATAAAAGCCCCGACATCACAGTAATTCTCCTCTAGCAGAGGAGACATGCTCTTAGCTCACAAATTCCAAAACAATGGATAAGTAGTGTGTTGCAGAAATAAAGGAGTTGTGGGTATACATAGAAAGCATTATCAACCCAGGTATAGTAAGGAGTGGGAGATATTGAGACAGATTCCAAGATAATGTGTTTCCAAAGGGAGAGAAATGGTTAAATGTTATCCAGGATCAGAAATAGAGTGAAGTCAAGTGGGTTCATTTTACAGGGCAGCATGGGCAATGGTAAGAAAAAGAGGTAATGGCAGAGCAGAGGTGTTGACAGTGAGGTAAAAAGGGATTCATTTTGTAGAGCAGTGATACCAACATTGAGTTAATGTGATGCATGCTTTACTTGATGAGTGTACACACAATTGGAGAGGCCAGGTTCTTGGGATTTGTGGTTTATGTGATCTACAGAGGTGCTGTATGCTGATTTACATTTTTGTCTGCTTGTCCCTTTGCTTTGGTGATTCATCTGAAATATGGAAATGATCTTAAGCTGCTGTTTTCTTCAGCCATCTCTGGTAATCCCATGTGTGAGCCCTATGATCCATTTTAAATCCTCTAGAGATATGAACTAGTTCAAGTCTAAGTCTAGTTCCCAGGTCTGTGTCTTTAACTACTACTAACCAACTAATTCACCCATTCCCTCTTATTTTTATCTCTCTCTTCCTCCCCCACTTGCAGTCTCCTTTTCTTTTCAAGATTTATTTATTTATCATGTATACAATGTTGTGTCTGCACGTACACCTGCACCCCAGAAGAGGGCACCAGATCTCATTATAGATGGTTGGGAACCACCATGTGGTTGTTGGGAATTGAACTCATGACCTCTGGAAGAGCAGTCTTCATCTCTAAGTCATCTCTCCAGCCCCTCCTCTTCTTTTCATTCCTCCATTTTCATGCTTTCTTCCTTCCTTTATTTCTTTTAATTAAAAAAAAAAAACTTTCTTAGAAAGATAGTGGCTGGGGTTTAAATTCAAGATTTGTATATGCTAATCACATGCTTATCACTGAGCTACACCCCAGCCCTATCCTAATCAAGGATTACACTTCTCAAGACTACATTTTAAAAAGAAAACAAAAAAGGCAGAATTCAATTTAATAATACATTTTATTTAATGTAGCTTATTTAAAATAGTATGTCAACATAGTAGCAATAAGAGAACTACTACTGAGAAATGGCAAGTTTTTATACTAAATCTTTTTCTGTAGTTCCTAGCATAGCTCAGTGTTTTGCTCCTTTGTCATTGTGACACCTACCAAAGTACTCAAACAGGGAAATGCCCAGCATAGGAGCTGAGCTAAATGTATAATCTAGGGGAAATTTTAGGCAAATGATTCCTTCTCTTGGGTTGATATGGTGGCATTAGAAGCAATCCCTAAGCAATTCTAAGGGATGTATTTGAGTATGCCAGGTAAGTACAGAGCTGGCAAGAGGAACTGGCATTAGAATTGGTCTAGAAAGCTGAGTAAGATTTCAAAAGCCAAATATTTAGGAGGAGAGGGCAAACTCTTCCTTAAAGTAAATTGCTTTTCCTTTCTTCAACTCAAAAAGTCATCAGTAGTCTAAAAAACATTCCAACTGTCCTAGATAGCAGGTTTTATATCTCAAAATGTACTGTGAAGTTTCGTTCTCTAAATACTTTATTTTATTCATCATATGTAAAGGTAAATACTGTATAATGAGTAACCCAAAATTTTCAAATCATTGTGATTGATACTAACACATGCTTGCTATATGCCCTGCAGGATCCAACTATTTCTTGTAACAGATTTAGCCTCAGGACAACCCTAGGAAGTAGGTACAGCTTGTGTTACTGTTTTGTTAATGAAGGATCTGAAGTATGAGGGTGATAACTAGTTCCAGTCAAGGCACCCTAGTTCTAGGGTCTCAGTTTATAATGACTATTAATAAATAACTCACTTTTTAATAATTACTTTTATTTTATTTTTAAAAAACTACAATTTTGATATACATACATTCGAATGAAATAAAATCATATGTACATCTATCTCTCCCCTCCTTCTGTCCTGTGCCCCCTCAACTTCTCACCCACCCTTTTCTCTTTGTTTGTTTTGCATTTTTTCCAGTTTTTCTTTTGTTTGTTTGTTTTGAGACAGGGTCTTACTATGTGGCCCTGGCTGGCCTGGAGCTCACTGTGGAGTCCAGTGGGCCTTCAAACTCAACATAGTCAGCTGGCCTCTGGCTCCTGAGGGCTGTGATTAAAGATGTGCTCCACCACATCTAGCTCTCCTTTATGTTTATCTTTCTTTTTGTTTTCTTTCTTATTTTTTCCAACCTCGCATTCTGCCTTTCTTCATACCATCCTTACCTCTCACCCTCCTTCTCTCATCTTTCTTCTTTCTCTTTGTGGTAGCTGAGACTGAATTTGGTATTTGCTTTATGCATTCTTAGAATATGGTCTACCATGGAACTGAAGTCAAAGTCCAATACTAATTGATTTTCAAATATTAAACTGAACCAGAGATACTTCTCAACACCTTTTATGTATTAATTAATTTACTTCTTTTCTTAATCCCAAGGGGACAGATAGGTTTTATTATCATTGTTTTCTTGAATATTGCTGATATTGCTAATGATGAAAATGAGGGAGTGATAAATTAAGAAATGTGGTCATGCTATGTCAGTGGAGAATGGAAGCTAGATAATGGCAGCCATGTCTACTTGCTGGCCACATCTAGAGATTTTTCACAATATTCCACTAAAATAGCTTATTAAACATATCCAATACCATTATAGCTTACTAGTGTTAACAATCTATATATGAATTTCTAAGAAAACTCATGGGAGGAAATATAAATTTATATAAGCATATTTATATCTCTGTAAGATATATTCCCCTATACCTTAATTCTGTTACCCATTCACCAAAAATCTAAAGTATCCCCACATCTCCACATATTCACCTAAACATTTATCTATCTATTCATTCCATTTTCCTCTTTCTTTACTCTACATAACCACAGCCTGTCATTTGTCTGTCTAAAAAGAGGTGGTTAGAGGAGAAGTAAAAGATGGAAACAAAGAAATGATAGAAAACAGTAGAAAAAAAGAAAAGTAAGAATTAAATTATGTTGAGTGAACAGAAGAAAAAAAAAACAGGAAAGGATATCTATGTCAAATCATTAAAACCTTTCTTATAAATGGAGGACTTTGTGTTTGTTTGTTTGTTTGTTTAATCACTTTACAGCCTGATCTCATCCACTTCCTTCTCTCCTCCCAGTCTCACCATTCCCTCTCCTCCCATTCACCCCTCTCCATCTCCTCAGAGAGGTAAGACAATGCTCTTGAGATGAATATAAAGGCTTATGTGGAGATGGACTATGATAGCTGAGCTTTCTTCAATGGCCCCTGCTCTGATGGGATCTACACCAACCTCTGGATTTGATCTTCTACTGTGTCCTTCATTTTATAGGTAGAAGGATATTTGATTGATTGGAGACTTTGTCTGTTTTTATCAGGCAAGCTCTGGAACCTCTCTTCCAAAAGTGAAACCAGAGCAAGCTCTCTTATCATCTTTCCTCTCCCATGCAGGAGAGGAGGCTTTGACCATGTACATGGACAAAAGTCGCCTCGACCGGAAGTCAGGGAATGCCACTCAAAGCGTTGAAGCACTGCACCAGCTTGCATCATCCTACTTTGTTGACCGTGATGGCACCATGAGAAGGCTCCATGAGATCCAGATATCAACTGGAGCAATCAAGGTACAGCTTCAGGGTGCACTTAGATTCTCAGGTCAGCAGAATCACAATGCAGACATTCTGAGAGCAAATAACAAAAATATATTGCTTCATTCCAGTGTACCTCATTCTTCTTCCACCAATCGTGCTGATGGATATTGTCTAATGATCTCTGATATAATGAATTTCTTCATTAGGGTAGCCTTTTGTACTGATTTATTAATGCATTATGGCTGAGGCCATTGCAGAACTAGCCACAGCCCTATCAGTCTATGTTAAATAGCTGATTCTGTGGACAGACAACCACTTACAAATGAACACTCAGCCGTACTGCTCACTGAGCGATGCTCGTTTACACAAATACTGCTCAATAGAACCTTCTGGGATGCTGGAAGTATCTCTGTCTTTTACTGGCCTTCAGGAAGGAGACTTTAGTCACATGAAATTACTGAACACTTGACTCTGTCCCCCAAAGAAGTACATTTTGAGCTGATTCAATTTTAACTAATTCAAAGTCAAGCAGACATGTTGCATATAATAGTGCTGAATTCTCCAGTCAGTGGCTTAGAGTACAGGAAATTTAAGATTCCATTTCCAGTCCAGTGAGTTCAGAGATGACCTCTATAAAGAAAGTGTGGGAGGGCATTCTTGAAATAAAGGATTAATTCGTCAGA
Organism: Psammomys obesus; assembly: GCF_907164565.1. NCBI lineage: Eukaryota > Metazoa > Chordata > Mammalia > Rodentia > Muridae > Psammomys > Psammomys obesus. Next base: position 10,522,626 of record NW_026591643.1, on the reverse strand, counting down.
GAATATTTTTCCCTGTCCTAAATTTTCTTAAACTAAATTATGCCTGCATTTTGCTCTTGAGTCTTCACTCTAACTTCTGAATAAAATATGGATCTTGCCTCATATTAAGATCTCTAAGACATCTGTAGGGAAAAGGGACAAAGGGGAAGGTCAAGTTAGACTCAGGCAGCTTGAATCAGAAGTTGATCACTGGAAGAAAAAACTGTGAAGGCAGGAGGGCGTGACTCGGGAGAAAGGTAGTAAGAAGAGAAATAAATCAGCTAAACAAACAAAGGACCAGCTTATCCAAGAAGAATCGCCTATACTGGGGCGGGGGAGCATATTACTAAGAAGCTTGGCACTGGGAGACAGATCTTGACGAAGCCGTCAGCGTCAGGGTGATGCAACAGCCTGGTTTTCAGTATTACCAAACGGCTCTCGGCCCCCAGATGAGGAGTAAAATTGAGATATTGAAGCCTGTCAGGAGAAAACCCTCTTCTGTGCATCCAGGAATGTGCAACCCCCATCGTTAGGAGGGATTTCTCAAACAAATTGCACAGAGGCCTCTCAGTGAGCCGATTTTACACTAACACTGGCTTCTACATGCAATTTAGCTCTGGATGGTGTTTTTTTTTGTTGTTGTTGTTGTTTTGTTTTCTCAGTTTTTTTTTCCCTTTCTTTCCTTTCCTTGCAGCAACTCAAGACAACAGAACTTGCCTCACTTGTAGGTTTGTTGAAAACCAGCATCTGACAGAGTTAGGGTAACTACAGTAAAATAAGTTAGTAGTATTAAATCTTACTCAATAAGAAGAATGCTATTATTAAGCACAAAAGGAAGGATATTTTTTTTTTTATAAAAAATAACAGTAAATGCCTCAGCTGGGAAAGATGTGTAAACTAGGTGACCTGAGTTTCAGCCCTCCTGCCCACATAAAATTGGAAGGAAAAAACGAGTTCCACAGTGTTGCCTCTGGTAAACAAAAAAACTATATATAACATGCATATATATATATATATATATATATATATATATATATATATGTAACTGTGTATATATACATATACATTCTGTGAGATGCATGGTTCTACATAAGCAACATGCACAAGTGTTCCGATACACATACACACTAATGATGATAGTGATGATGACTGATGATAAATTAAAAAAATATAATCATCTATTACTTTATGTTAAAGCATTGCAATATTTACACAGAAGGGGAGCCGGAGGCTCAGGAAGGGCAAGATTATGCAGGTACAAGCCTAGTGTTACACAGATGGAAAATGACAGAGAAGCTACGTGTTGGCTTTCCCACAAGTCGACTTTCCTTTCAGTGGAGGCTATACATTTACAGCTGAACACAAACTTTAGCACAGCTCCAAAGAACAGCAAGTAAAGGGATGAAGGGGCCTTTATATACTAAACCATCTTAATTCCATGGTTATTTTGAATAGGTGTTCCTTTTTGTCACCACCTTGAATCTTAGAAGACAAAGTCACAAATACACAGTAGAATCTAGATTTTTTTTTTCTTTTAACCTGCAGTGGCACTGATTGTAGTTGTTGCTGAACCTTCTTTTGAGAGATGGAGACAATCGTATTGCTATTGCCTGATAAGAGTGCCTATGTACTCACTGCAGTTTATGGAGGCATTTTGTAATCAGCCTGCCATTTTTGAACACCTCCTATGCTAGGCACTTATAGTCTCCACAGCTTCCCTGGAAGACACTGATAGCTTGAGCTTGCTGACACTTAGAGGAGCTACGTGGCTTCCTTATGTCACACAGTAAATAAGTTGCCCAACTTGCAACTAATGACAGTTTTCCTGATTCTGAAGAAGTATATCATTGTGCTTTAATGTTTTCATTTATATAACATGTAGCATGAGCTTGTGAAGTGAGTGCTGGTGGTAGATAATGGACATTATGGTTTCAGTTATGCATTTGATCATACCTGCTGTCCTGCCTGCTTAGCCAGAGCCATACACAGTTCCAGGCACAGACCAAGCATTCAGGAGACATGTCAGGTGTGGCATCGCTCTTCAGGATTTGCTATAAACCAGGACACCTATCTTACGCTTTTCTCACTGAATCCCACTCTAGGTCACAGAGACACGCACTGGGCCTCTGGGATGTAACAGCTATGACAATCTGGACTCTGTGAGTTCTGTCCTTCTTCAAAGCACGGAGAGCAAACTGCACCTTCAAGGTAGGAAACGGATGGAAAATGGGGCAGCACAAGGTGATAGCTTTTCCAGAGGGTGACACTTGTTCCAGAGAGGTCTAGTGAGGCACATGGAGAAGAGGGAAGAGGGGAGAGACAGAAAATCAATAAAATTTAGAAATATGGAAATCAGACTGTTGTGATGTGATATACAAGAATTTTTACATATATAGGGCATTAACTTCCTGGTTATTAATTAGTTTTCAGACAAAAAGCATGAAAATGTGAGCTCTATCTGGTTGTTTTGATAAAAATGTCTGAACATATTATTTATAGATGCTTGATACCCCAGACTTACTATATATTAAAGGTTCGTATCTTATCATGTGATTTTTTTTTCTTATTGATTTGATTGCTAGTGTGTTTTGGAAGGTGATATTTAAATCTCACAAAACAAAGAATAATTTATAGAATGTGATTCTCTGTAATTTCTTTCTTTATTGTTTCATTATTTGTAGTTTTAAATAAAAGAGCACACACCCTTTTGGGGGAGGTAATAAGCAGCCATGCTCCATACTGGATGAGATGCAGAAAGATAACATTTGGACATGACCTTTAAGACTATAACCATTATTGGGGGATTTTTTTTTAAATTTTTGTAAAAAATTCATTCAGTTGGTCAAATTTAAAAAAAGTAAATTTACCCTTTTCAATTTATATCACAAAGAGGAAAAGTAGAAATATATAGATGGATTACAGCATAGATGATATTGAAATAAACAATATGCATATTGTTTCTTTTACTTTTTGAGATAATAATATAATTACATCACTACCCCTTTCCTTTGTTTTATATATTTTTAAAAACTATATAACCATCTCAACATTCCACACATGAAATGTAAGTGAATTATGTCACATCTTTGAAACATAATAGAGAAATATTATTTATAAAGATTTCCTAGAACAGGAAAGGCCGGTAGGCATTAATTAAACACTAGAAGATTTCTTATACAATGTGACTGATCTTAACAATGTAAAAGAAGAAAATTAATTCTGTAAGGAAATGCTGAAATGTCAAAAGAGGTTACTTTGGAAGAGCAAAGTTATATACTATTTTAAGCTTCTAGTTGCCTTTTCAACTTTCCTTCAATAATCACATACTAATTTTATAGTCAGAGAAAATGCTATGCTTTAACTTTGTGAAGACAAAAATCATGACCTTCCAAAAAAGTATATGTTAAATATGACTTTGAATGTCAGTAAGAAGAACTTGGGTTGAGACTGGCAGGCATAAGGCTTAGCAGAATCTAACAAGACTTCTATGTTCTAGTTCTTGGCAGTTCTGTGATACAGGTACTTGTTACAGACCATAATTGGAAAACAGTGTAAGCCTGGCTTGATAGTGTCACTAGAAATCCTCAATGAATCTACTGGAGAAACTCAGACAAATGCAATGGTTTAATATTCCATTATAAACACACAGACACAGAACTACACACACACACAAACATCTCATATACATAGAAAAAAATAAATAAATTCAGACAGAAAATAGTAGATATGATGACTTAATTTTTAAAGGTGAAAAGGTATAACCCAAATGCCACAGATGTACTAGAATTTTTAGCCTCTTCTAGAGGTTCCTGGGATACCTGCAGCAAGTCTTTGGAATTATGCTCAAACTTTAATCCAGAAAGTTGGTTAACAGCGCATGTTTTGTCACTTGCTATGCACACCGAGGGTACACAAAACTTTAATAAAACTGTAATAAGCTTAATAACATGAGTCAGATGTTACTACCAAGAAAAGTTTTGAAATTTACATGACCGTTAGAGTCTAATTTACCATCAATCCAGTAAAACTTATGGTTCATTGATTTGCAGTCTTGTGTCCCCACGCGTTCTTGTTCAAATTATGTGTTATTTTTATTTGTAATTGTAAATTTGTTCCCTCTCAAAACACTTCTGCATAATACTCTGCTCAACAAAATCTGGGACACCCGTGGGTGCCCTTACTAGAAGCGTGCTCAGCACAGTGACCTTGACAGCCCTGTGCTCTTCTGGATTTGTCAGAGGTGAACTGTCATATTGGGTCCATACTCAAGCATCTCACATTTAAAAATTATGCTGAGAATTTGGAATGCCTGGATAAAGATCTCTAATATAAAGAAAGAGGAGTTACTTGAAGCACCAAGGAATTTTTTGGATATACTTGAAATACTGACTTAGAAAAAACAGTTATCTTCGTTAATATGGACAAAATGGGCCAGGATCAATGTGGTAGGAAGGGGATAATACTTTCCTAGATTTAGCTCAAAGTAAAATTAAACTTTGTTTGTTTGCTTGTTTTTTGTGGTTCCAAAGTATCAAAACTAGAAATTCAGTCTTGTGAGACATATGCTATATCACTGAGCAAGACACCCAAGACCAGTATGTCATGCTCAAGGCACATTCTTGCCCAAACATAGGATGAGATGCTTGCTGATGCTGTGGCTTCCTCTAGCTGAGAGTTATAAGAAGACATGTTTGGTAGAAATGCTACCCAGATAATTGACACATTATTCAATGGGGTTGAGCGATTTTGACATGAATGGTTTTATTTTTTTTTTTTACTGATTTTTTAATTTTAATTTTATTTATTCTATATCCAGACCATAGTTTCTCCTCCCTCCTCCTCTCCCAGGCTCTAACCCCACTTCCTATTCCCTCAACTACTCTTCCTCCTTTGCTGTTCAGAAAAGGCCAGCTTCCTTGGCTATCAACTGTCTATGGCATATCATGTAGGGGGAACCAAGAAGGAGGAAAGGGTCCCAAAGGCAGGCAATAGAGTAAGAGGCAGACCCTACTCCCACTATTAGGAGTCCAGCAGGAATCCAAGCTAGGCAACTGTAATGTGTATGTGGAGGGCCTAGGTCAGGCCCATGCAAACTCCCTGGTTGGGACTGGGGGTGTTGAGGGAGAGAGCTTCAATCGGGATATGTAATGAATAAACTGTGAAAAAGTATTTTTAATTAAAATGAGTGTAAATGCTTGCAACACAATGAGTAACAGACAGCTCGTATATAAATAATGAAAAACTCTACATGACATCAAAATAAGGAAACTACCTGGCAAAAAAGAAAATGGATAAGACATAGGAAAAAGTACTTCACCAAAACGAATCTCTAGATGACCAGCATGTGAAAAGATGCTCAACTTATCGGAAAAATGTAGATGAAAACAAGCATCCCAGTAATACCAGAGGATAGTACTCCATGCCACAAATGGAAGAGACTGACAGTACCAGGAAATGGGAAGTGAAGGTATGGGAGCTTACACACGTTGTCAGGGGATGCATAAATAGTCACATTTTGGAAACCTCTTGACAATATGTACTAAAAATTATATGTGCCTTTTGTACGTGACCCCAACTTTTCAACTTATAGGGATATGCCTACAGAAATGTATCCAAGTTCACAGAAATTCATGAATGTTTATAGCAAATTCATTCAGAATAGGAAACAAACAAACAAACAAACAAACAGGGGGGAGCACTAAAATGTATGTCCATCCACAACAAAATAAACATATTCATAGCACAGGTGATGAGAAAGAACATAATACTGCTTCATACAATATGGGAAAGTCTCACAAATCTAACAGTAAAAGGAGAATAAGTCAAACACAAAGGTGTGCATGCTATAAAATTCTGTTTCTACACTGCTCCAGAGAGTAAAAACACGTAGTTTTAGACAAGCAAGAGAGTGTGGAAACTTTAGGGAAGGAAAATGGAACAGTGACTACAAGAGAATAGCTGAGTTTCCTGGGTTACTACTAATCTTGTGTGCAGTGGACGAGCTGCTTCTGCCTAGGTGTGTTGGTTTAGAGACTCTGCAGAGTTAAGCACACATTATTTTTATATATTCATTATATATATATATATATATATATATATATTCATTTTGTTTTATACATATTCATTTTATATATATATATATATTTTGCATCTATTCAATATTTATTTAAAAGTGCACTGAATCTTGACCGTTCTACAGAGAGAGATTGTAAATACAGTGGAGGAACAAAGCAGAGTTTAACTCAGCCAGAACCAGCGCATTTGAACTCAGGATAGATGAGACAGTATGAACAGCAGGTACCATCTTTCAGTGAGTTTCCGTGTATCAGGGTCTGTACCCATCTATTTGCTTTAGAATTATGTCTGCTTCTTGATTTCATTTTGAATCAGTATTTTGATGTATTTTGTTATTTGGGGCTTTTAGGAGTCACACAGTTTTTATAAAGAAGATAGAAATAAACCTTCATTTAATAGGTGAAAACTGAGTTTCCTTGCGCTTGCTCAATAAGGATTTGAGTTGGATTTTTTACTTACACCCTCGACAGCATAGCTCTTCCTCAAAATAATGTAATTCTCTATTCTTCTGTTTGTATTCTTGTTCCTTTGAACAAGGTGTGGGGTTAGGGGATGACAAGATACTGCATAAATTGACCTGGGAAGACTAAAGGTGAAATGAACACTTTAATGACTTTTCACACCATGTGGTGTGACATAAAATATTTACTAAAACAGGGTAAAAGGAGACTGGAATCCAAAATAAGAAGAGAGTTGGAACCAGAGATTAAAAACTAGTGAAAAGATGACAGAAAAATCAAAGGCTATTAGTAGTCATAGCAGCAACAACTAAACTACTAGTAATAACAGTAATGGTATATTGATAATTTCTTATTTTGTGATTCTCTCTTCAAGAAGCCCATTACATGTTTTGCCAACATAGTCATGTAATTTAGTGTAGTTACCATCTTGTGAATTTATAAAGATAAAAGTATTCTGCCTCAATAACTCAATGATTTGGAAAAGGATGCAGAGAGAATATTTTCCTGAAAAATATGGGTGGTGTCAAATTTTATCTATTCAGATATTCGTTCATTTCTTTAAAAGTTTTAATTGAACATCTACTACATGTCAACTACAGGGTTAGGAAACTGGACAGAAAACAGTGAATAAGTTCTTTTGTCGTTTTGGAGCTAATACTCAGTGTGTAGATATAGGGACTAACAGACAACAACACATGAACAAAGAATGTCTTTTCTTCGTAGTGAGAAAGCTTTTGCAGAATGTAGACCATAGGAAAAAATTCAGTTTGAGTTTGATCTGGATAAACGGAGAAGCCACTGAGGTTTAGGCAAAATGACTTGATCTAGTTTGTAGTGTAAATGGCTCTATGGCTGCTGGATGGACTATTCAGGATGAGAGCATGCCCTTGGAAAGTAGCTGGGAAGCTGGGTTATTTACTACTTTGTGAGAAGATGGTTCTATGATCATTCCAAAAAAGGCAGTGAGTAGTTGGGGGATGGATAGAAATATTTTAAAACACCATGCTGACAATATCTGGAAATGGGCTAGAACAAACGTGAGAAAGAACGAAGGAGTCAAAAAGCTGGAAAAGTTTCTGACAAACATTTGTATTGGTATTGCCATTTTTTGGACATGTCTGAGTATGATGAACTACTGGGCAAACTTCATAAGACTATTGCATTTAGCAAAGAGGTAACCTAAGGACTGGGCCATCAAGCGAATTTTTTTTTTAAAAAACTCCTTCTTAAATGCAGAATCAACAAAACCTTAATTTGGCTATGGGGATTACTCTGTAGACAGGGAAAGACTGATGCTCTAGGTATGAGGAAATGTTTACAGGGTTGTGGGTGAGAATTCAGAGTAACTAGCATTTTATGTATAACTGGAATCATCTACCATTAATAAATAGTCCTTTCTACTCTGAAATGAGGAAAAAGAGAAAATGTGTTCTTGTGTCGACAAGTTATAGATATGGGAATGGGTAACATTTTGTTGGATTTCTTGATTACTCTTCATAGGATTTAAGTTGTATGATTTCAGAACTTATTATTTCCATGATTAGATTGCTGCTTATAACTTACTGTTTGTCAGTTGAATTGGCAAGGTACTGTTTGCATAACTGTACTTAAAATGTACATACCATTGTATGTTTTACAATGAATGGCATCTCAGACACAATACTGTATTCTATTTTAAATCTCAGTGAGAAGTGCAGCTCTTAGCTTCTTCCATTTCTAAAAGAGGAGATGGATGGAGGAGGTGAAGATCACAGTATGTGAGGCTTGATCATTACGATGATTGCCACACGCTCCTCTAGCTTCTGATAGCACTTGATGATTTATCGCATTGCAGCTGCCAGGGTGGTTTTTCCCGTAGCTGCATCCCATGCTCTGCTTTACCCTTTTAAGCCCTTCAGTGCTTCTTTGGAAATTTTGTCAAAATGAATCTGTTACTAATATACTAGTAGACTTCAGATTAAAGCATACATTGCTACCATGTTTAAAAACACACACACACACACAAACAAAACAAAACAAAAAACATTATTACTCTCCCATCCTAGGAAAATCCATAGAGCCTTTATAAATATTGCTCAGAAAACATTTCTGGGTGAGTTAATGAATAAAATAATGATTTAATGAACAGGCCAATTAATCTATAGTTGTTCTGTTTTCTACCACATGATAATGAATCTTTAGGCCAATGATTATTTACTGATGACCTATGGAGTGCCAGCTCTGTACTGCTTTGAAGAGATAGCATGCTTTGTGTGTATATGTGTAGGACAGAAGGAAGGTATTCATATCCAGTTCTGCTGGGCAACTTCAAACAAGAGCAATCCCCTAGCTAACAATTTGTTTGAATGTGTCATATACTGGCACAGGGATTTTCAGTTTTTGTTTTTTTGTTTGTTTGTTTTTTATTGTTTTTATTGTTATCATTTATTACAATTTAGTCAGTTTGTATCCCGGATGTGCCTCCCTCCCTCGTCTCCTCCCACCATCCTCTTCTCACCTTATGGCCCTCCCCCAGTCCACCAATGAGAGGTCCTCCTCCCCTTCCATCTGACCCCAGCCTATCAGGTCACATCAGGACTGGCTGCATTGTCTACCTCTATGGCCTGGCAAGGCTGAATCCCCCAGGGAAGGTGATCAGAGAGGCTGTCACTGAGTTCATGCTAGAAAAAGCCCCCGCTCCCTTAATAGGAACCCACTTCGAAACTGAGTCTATGGGCTACATCTGAGCCATGGTTTTAGGATCTCTCCAAGCACTGTCTTTGGTTGGGGTATCAGTCTCTGCAGGGCCTCCTACGGCTCAGGTTTTTGTTTGTTTGTTTGTTTTTTGTCTCTGTTGATCACCTTTTGAAGCTTCTATTCCCTCTAGGTCCTTCTATCTCCCCCTTCTTTTATAAGATTCCCTGAGCTCTGCCCAAAGTTTGGCCATGAGTCTCAGCCTCTGCTTCGATACCTTCATCAGTACAGTCTTTCAGAGGCCATCTGTGGTCGGCTCCTGTCCTGTTCACTCTCTTCTGCTTCCAATGTCTATCGCATTTCTCCTTCTGAATGAGGATTGAACAGCTTCCCTAGGGTCTTCCTTGTTGATTAACCTCTTTAGCTGTATAGATTTTAGTATGTTTATTCTATATTATATGGCTAATATTAACTTATGAATGAGTATATAACATATGTGTCCTTTGGCTTACCTCAAGATAATCTTTTCTAGTTCCCACCATTTGCCTGAAAATTTCATGTTTTCCTTGTTTCTAAGATCTGAATGGTATTCCACTGTGTAAATATACCACAATTTCTGTATCCATTCCTTCATTGAGGGACATCTAGGTTGTTTCTAGATTCTGGATATTATGAATAGAGCTACTACAAACATGGTTGAATCTATTGCTTTGGTAAGGACCATGATAACAACAATGTTTTAATTTTTTTTATTAGAAACAACTTTTAAAAGGTTTGAATGGACTTCCATTTCTTTGATGGTAGAGCACTTTAGAGTACAGCAAAGGCATTGTGGCTGGAACAGCTGTGAGCTCATGTCTTGATCCAAAACTAGGAGGCAAAGGGAAAACACTTGAAATGGCACGAATCTTTTGGAACCTCAAAGCCCATCCCCAGTGACACACCTCTCTCAGTAAGTCCACCCCTCTTAATCCTTCTAAACAATTCTATCAGTTGAAGACCAAAAATTTAAACATATGAGCCTATGGGGAACATTTTCTCTCAATTTGCCACAGCTTTCTGGTCCTCTGAGCTCTAGATTTACTTCATTCTTTTGTGGATGACTGGACGATCAGAATACTTTAGCAGAGCTTCAAGGGATATATCCTCCCCTGAAAGCCAGACGGAGGAGGAGATGGGTGGACTTAAGCAACTCTTTTTTTGTTGTTCATAACAATCCTCTTCCCCCAAATTTCATCACTCATGTGTTCTTGTGAGCCCAAGGAAGTACGGTCAGTTCTTGTTCCTGGTGGCTTCTCACAAGGTGTGATTCCTGCTCAGGATTGCTCCTGTCTGATCAGCACCAGCCTGAGTTTCCATGTTTCTACCTTCCTGTGGCTGGGTGGCATGCATAACGGCAGAGCCCTCGTGAAAAATGGAAGTGCTGACTACTACAGCGGTGCTCAGATCCAAGGAACACTCTTTCTCATTTTTAGAAGAAGGGGGGTTATTGTCAAGACGCAGATTGAAGGTATTAATGAAAAAGGAAATAAGATGGAGAAGCTCAGTAGACAGGAGTTGATGATCGTAAGACATCTACCTAGTTAATTAAAAAATTTCGACCTCTCTATATACTTTAATATGCAGAATGTGAATGACAACGCATGTGCCTCACAGCATTGTCTCCGTTGAATTAGAAAATGTATACTTATCAGCCAAAGGAGGGGTCCAGTGATAGTCAGGGCAACTGTTTTGGATAATTATTCTGTATCAGGTACTGAGATAATTTATTTATAGCAATACCTCAGAGCTTTAACGTAAATCAATTTTTCTCAAGTTGAAAAAGGAAGCTCACAGAAGTTCTATAACTCTCAGGTGGCAGTACATGAAGCTGGGTCCAGCTCTTCTCAAAGCACCCTGGCATCAGTAGGGAGAGAGTCCACACTTGTAAAATTACCTGCCAACCTTTGTATGTACAGGTGTAGCTGATTTCCTTAGGGAGTCTCAAAACAGTCTCTGTCAGGAAAGAACAATGCCCTCAGAATGAGTGGTCATTCAGCATCAGGATGTTCCAGGAATGTGGGATTACAGAACTTGCTATGGAATCTCTAAGGAATTTCAGACTCAGACTTAGGCAGAAAGGAGATAGGAATTCTGGGCAAGCACACATTCATTGGAAGAGCAGTGGTACTAGCAGGAAGAGTGTTATGGAATTACATATGTGTGCTGTGGTCCCATGGGACTGCTTCTTGCAAATATACCTGTGGTCAATGATGTAGCATGAAAATCCTTATAGATAGAGGTTCTGTGTGACAATTTGGTTAACTTAACAACCAAGTTCCATTAGAATGCATTGATTAGGCAGAAATCAAGCATCAGGCTGAACAAATCCTGAATCAATAATCCCAGATTATTTCTTTATTGACTGCATATGGATGTAGATTTTTTTTTATTTTTTAAAATGATTAAGTCAATGCTTATTTATTCTAACAACTTAACTTGCTAATAAGAGTCTCCAGCATAGGCAATGCAGCATTTTTTCATATGCCTTTAATATATTTCAGACACAATACATTTTCTTTTATATGCAGAGTTGCCACTCAATTTTCTTCTTTCCCAATTTATTTATTTATTTTTACAATTTACTCATTATATATCCCAATGGAAGCCCCCTCCCTCAACTCCTCTCAGTCCTACCCTCTCTCTTTCCTCCCATCCCCTACAACACAAGGGGCAAGTTATCAAGGAGGAGGCAATCTAGTTCACGACAGAGGAAGCCCCTGCTCGCCTTATGGAGAACCACATGGAGACTAAGCTGTGCATTGGCTACATCTGAGCAGGGGGTCTAGGTTTTGTCTGTGCATGGTCCTTGATTGGTGCATCAGTCTCTGCAGGACCCACTGGGCTCATGTTTTTTTAGCTTTGTTGGTCTCCTTATAGGGCTCCTGTCCCCTCCAGGTCCTTCTATCCCCAACCCTTTTGCCATAAGACTCCCTGTGCTCTGCCAAAAGTTTGGCTGTGAGTCTCAGCATCAGCTTCAATCCCTTGCTGGCTGTAGCCTGTCAGAGGACTCTCTATAGTAGGCTCCAATCCTGCTGCTGGTGGGAGTGAAAACTTGTGGTTACTTTGGAAATCAATCCGGCACTTTCTCAGAAAATTGGGAATAGCACTACCTCAAGATCCAGCTATACCACTCCTGGGCATATACCCAAAAGATGCCCCACCATTCAACAAGGACATTTGCTCAACTATGTTCATAGCAGCTTTATTTGTAATACCTATATGTCCCCCAACAGAGGCATGGATACAGAAATCGTGGCATATTTACAAAATGGAATACAACTCAACTATTAAAAACAAGGAAATCAAGAAATTTTCAGGCAAATGGGTGGAACAAGAAAAGATCACCCTGAGTGAGGTAACCCAGAACCAGAAAGACATGCATAGTACACTCTCACTTGTATGCAGATACTAGCCATATAATATAGGCTAGCCTATATTATAAAAGCTACAGACCTAAATAACAAGGAGGGTGTTAGGAAGGATACTTACATTTCATTCAGAATGTTAAACAGGATAGACAACAGAAGGGGTTGAAGAGAGGGTACAGGATGGGAGACTATAAAGGGTCCTATGAAAGGCTCCACCCAACAGTGATACCTCCAAGACTTCTATTTCTAAAATGTGTGTATATATATATAATTTTTAGTGTGTATGTGTGGGAGAGAGAGAGAATGGGAGAGAGACCCAATATGTTGAGGTGCTGCAGGTAGGCCAGAGACGACACTGAATACTCTGCAGTTACAGATCGTTGTGAAGTTCTTAATTTGGGTCTTTAGAAATAATCTTCAGTGGTATGGAAGGGTGGCACGTGCTCATACTGGATGAGCCACATTTAGTTGTTTATTGTTCAGTTCTGAACTTCATAGCATTTAGAACATAGTAGATGCTCATTAACTGTTAATAATGTAAATTAGTTGGAACTGCAAAGTTGGTTTTCTTTGAATTGTATGATTTGTGTGGCAAAAATAAAAGCAACATAAAATTTAACATCATGGTCAATTTTAAGATGTACTAAAGCATACTCACATGCTATGCAATTATAAAGATTCCATAATATTTTCAAGTCTCAAACACAAATTGTAAACCTATTAACCCATCATTCCTCAAATTCCTTTCTCTTTAACCCCGGAAAGTTACTTTCTGTCTCTGGAATTTCCTATTCTGCATATTTTAAATGAGTAGATTTAAATGAGTAGGGTATGTGATTTCCAGTCAAGCTTCTTTCTCCTTATATGATTATAACGCATGCATGGTATGGCAATTATAATACTTTCTTTTCATGGCTGCATTATTATCCATACAAGGGTATATCACATATCATTCCTATTCATTAATAGGAGTTCACCTTTCTCTTTTAACTGTTGCCTATGAATATTCAGAATAGAGGTTTTCCTTGAGTGCATGTCTATAATGCTTTTGATATACATGTAGAAGTGAAATTACTGGGTATGTGGTAATTAAGAAATTGAAGATTTGATACAAAAACAAATGTGCTTTGTTATAGATTGCATCATTTCTGTATTGTTTCCCTGTTTGGAGAGAGATCTATATTGTTTGCTTTATCATAAGCTAGGAAGTGCTGTACCATGAGCAGGGTATATTACCACCCAAAGGACATTGGCCTTAACTGGGTGATTTGCTCTGAACAATACAAGAAGACATGATACATGCCTCATCTACAAAGACACTTGTTTTTACTCTTACTCCTTTTTCTTTTTCCTGTGAATATAATATTCCTGAGACATACTATGCATGCTTACAGCATAAATTCAAAAGGAAGATGTCTGGAGCATAGTCAAAGTCTAGTCTACATGAAGCATGAAAAAATAGACTCTGGTGGCCATAAGCTACTAGGAGTTTGAAATTGTTCACCATCTAATAGTAAGTTAACAGCTTACTGATATTGAAACATAAGATGAAATATCATAAACCTCATTTATATACTGTGCTGTGTCTCAGCACCATAATTGTTGCAATGTGAACTATGAGCTTCAAAAGATGAATTAATTAACAAACCTTCTTGGTTGTATTTAAACTGGACACGTGTGGATCTGTGAGTCCAGAGCATCCACATTAGTAAATTCCAGAGTACACACACTACTCAGGTACACTTCTGTCCTAGGTGAGCTTTTCAAACTCTTTTTTCTCTTATATTTCACTAAAATCATATGTGTGTATATATCTATATATATATATCTATATATATATATGTGTGTGTGTGTATGTATGTGTGTGTGTATATATATATATATATATATATATATATATATATGTTATGTTTGTGTGTGTATTTATTTTCTTGTAATTGTAAATAGATGAATCTCATCCCACCGTCCATCATAAGACTCTGCAAGTAGAGACCATGTCTTATTCGTGGTTCACACTTTTGGCACCTAGTGGATGAAATTATATTGTAGGGGCAAAATTGGGGTTTTGTAGTTTTCCATATATTGTCATCTAGTACTGTGCTTGTTAAGTTAGAAAGAATGAAAAGAAATAAAGAGTACAATTTTCCTCCAGAACCATGATTTTTGGAAATGGATCTAAGACAAAATGTGAGCTGAAATGAGTGATCCTTTAGTGTCATTGTTCTCTGAGAATGTTTTCAGCCTCTGTATTTTTTTTAACTGCAGCCCTTTCTAAATACTTACATTTTTAACTACTGAGATGAAGTTAAATTATATTCAGGTCTCACGTTATAATTCTGAGTATGAAGACATAGTTCTGCTTGTAAGTGCTAAAGCTGGAGCGCTGGGTCAAGCTCGGCATAGAAAAGAGAACCGTGGTCTGCGGTGAAGCACATCCTTTCTAAATGCACCTTTATTCAAGCACATTTTCTTGATACCCAGTAATGTACTAGGTGGCAGAGGAATGCTCAAGATGAATGCCTCTCGTGTTCAGAGATCTGTCAGAATAAGAACATGAGCATAAGCACACATAATATAAAGCACTAAGTGTTTTTGTTAGAATTTTAAAGAAGTGCAAGTAATTTTTGGTTTTTTGCAGAGTGACCTCTACAGAAAACAACAGCAAACATGGCAAGGACAGGAACATGGCATCAGTTGAACACATATGCTATCATTTAATGATTTATATCTTGCAACCTTGTAAGGTGTCTGACTTCATTTTTAGCCCTATTGTGCATGATCTACATATAATAAAGTTGAGTCTTAAGTGCAATTGTCCCATGAATTTCAACCAACATATACAGCTGTGTACAGCCAAGATATAAAACAGTTCATTACATTTTTTAAAATTTTTTATTTAACTTTTATTAATTACACTTTATTCCTTTTGTATCCCCCCATAAGCCCCTCCCTCCTCCCCTCCCGGTCCCACCCCCCTTTTCTTCATGCATGCCCCTCCCCATGTCTACTTATAGGGGAGGTCCTCCTCTCCTTCTTTCTGATCTTAGTCTATCAGTTCTCATCAGAAGTGGCTGCATTGTCAGGGTTCTAGGTTAACTCCATGAATAGTCCTTGGTTGGAGTATGAGTCTCTGGGAAGTTCCCTGTGTTCAAATTTTCTTGTTCTGTTGCTCTCCTTGTGGAGTTCCTGTCCTCTCCAGCTCTTGCTATTTCCCACTTCTTACATAAAATTCCATTCACTCTGCCTGACACTTGTACAACCACTCTGGAAATCAATCTGGCACTTTCTCAGACAACTAGGAATAGCGCTTCCTCATGATCCAGCCATACCACTCCTAGGCATGTATCCAAAAGAGGCTCAAGTACACAAAAAGGACATTTGCTCAACCATGTGTGTAGCAGCTTTGTTTGTAATAGCCAGAAGCTGGAAACAGCCCAGATGCCCCTCAACTGAAGAATGGATACAGAAACTGTGGTATATCTATACAATGAAGTATTACTCAGCAATGAAAAATAAGGAAATCATGAAATTTGCAGGTAAATGGTAGGACCTGGAAAGGATCATCCTGAGTGAGTTGTCCCAGAAGCAAAAAGACACACACGGTATATACTCATTCATATAAACATACAACATAGAATAAACCCACTAAAATCTGTACATCTAAACAAACTAAGCAAAAGAGAGGACCCTAACTAAAATGTTCAATCCCCATCCTGAAAGGCAAAGAGGATGGAC